>NC_091439.1:57193789-57385661 GCF_964237555.1 Oryctolagus cuniculus
AACTCTGACCAACACTGGCACAGGGCATCTTGGAGCTAAAGATGAAAGCACACACTGACCAGCTTTGGCATACATGAAGGAAGAAGTATTGCTGGATTTTGGTCTCAAAACATAAACCCTCAGAAATCTATAGAAATGGGATGTGCATTGCAGCTAAATCCAAATACAACTCTGTGATGAACAAGACTTTGTTTTGGCCCATAAAAGCTGCTCGATTACACAAGGGTTTTGTAAATAATGGGAACTGAGTGTGTTTATTCAGAAAGAGATTTTAATTTTTTGTCTCCATGCTTCTTCTAAGGATCACTATTGTCAAAATGTTCCACAAAGATGCCTATTAAAAGTTTAGAATATGGGTGGAAAATTGCAAAATCAGAATAAAACAGAATGAGGAAAAGTTTCTCAAAATGGGAAAACATTAACTGAACTATTTGGAATGGTGGAAGGGAAAGCATCATACAAGTAAACCAAAGGCATTTACACTGGCTTTAGAAGAGAACAATTGTTTCCCTAATAACACTTTGCTCTTCTCAGTTTAGATACTAAGACAGCTCTCATACCATGGGACATACTAACCAAACAGGGTGATGTGTTGGAGGCATGGTAAATGCTAGAGATAAGCCACAGCTAAGTTTTAAGCTTTCAGTGTTCAAATCACATGACTAGATAAAATGAAACACACAACCCTGTCTCTTTCATAAGCATCAATCCCAATAGAAAAGGAGCTTCAATCATTTTCCGGGACTAGGGATCCCTCCCACTACAACAGTCAGTTCAGAGGGAATGAGCCACTACTTACATTCCTTGATGAACAAATAAGTCAGTGTCAGCACGACTGTGTGTCCGCTGAAGAGGAAGTCTCCACACAAGATATGTGATCCAGTAATGGACAATCCACCACCGGAAATCAACCGAAGAATCCGCTGTATTTTTGCCTGAGAGTCTCCATTGAGCTGAATGACACAAGGTTGGGAAGAAAATTTATGCAACTGATAAGATCATGCTGCAGTCATACTTGGGTGTTGCATCCAATTGTGTGGCACTTATAGGGGTCCTAGGTTATGATTCCTCCCCCTTTAACCTAAGAATCCAAGGGGAAGCTCCTCAAACTGCGTTTTACTCAATGTATTGGCAAGTTTTATTGACATGTTTTAAATTATTCAATATGTTCCTAATAATACATTTTGGTGGTGTTGTGTCCTTGGGCAAAGCTTTTAAAAATATTAATAACCAATGACTTCATCACAGCTACGTGCTAAAATGCAGATAAAGCTACTTTCCTTCCTTTCTGCAGAGGAAAGTGAGGGTTTTGGACTGTTAATATTTTATTCAGCTGCACACCACAGTACCAATCTATGGTGTATGGTATCTGGAATAAAGTAGGAAGCCTCATGTGTACATTCAGCTGTATTAATGTCTAACTGAGACGTTTACAGATACAAAACGGAGCTGCAACTCATCAAATAACTGAAACAGGCTTGAAAATGTTGGATCTGAGAGGTCCTGACGGCTTTAAAAATGAGTAGCTTTCATCAGAAAAAACATCCACCAAAAAACTAACCTGTGCACTACAGAGGGGCAGGGTGGGAAGGAGGATTCTCCCTTGAAGAAGGCTCTAGAAGCCACTCTGAGAACATGGGAAACAGGATGGACCCAGGCAGTGTTCAAAACTTTATGCCTGCTAAAATGTAATTGTATAAGGAGGAGTTAGTCAAAGTGGTAGGCATGGAAAGTGGGAACACAGAGATGTGGAAGTGCTAGATGCAGGGTTTCGGCTCAGACTTAGAAAGCTAAAGAATAAGCTGCAGCAGTTATGGTGCTACACTGGGATGCCCACATCCCACACCGAAGAGCCTGGCTTCCAATCCTGGCTCTGCTTTCAGTTCCAGCTTCCTGCTAATGCACACTCTGAGAGGCAGCAGGCCATGGCTCAAGCAGTTAAGTTCCTGCCACCTATGTGGGAGAGAAACAGATTAAGCTCCTGGCTCCTGGCTCTGGCCTGGCCCAGCCCTGGTTGTTGCAGGCATTCAGGGAATGAACCAGACAATGGAAGATTTCTCTTTGCCTTTCAAATAAATAAGTTAATAAAAGGAGGATGCTCAGGAAGATTATATAATCTTGCACATAGAAGAGAAATACAGAAAGACCATAACTGACTCCTCATTTGAGACCTGGGAGGACAGGTGTGAGACATGCTGCTTTAATATTCAACCACAGTGGTTCTGGGCAACTGGCCCCTGTTGCCTGGCTAGTCCAGCCTTCACAGTGGTTAGACTGGGGGTGAAGATAGTCACCGATGCATAGTGGTAAAGGGGAATCAGGTGTGTGCAGGTAGCTGGAAAAGAGTCCAGGAATAGAGAGATTTAGTCAGCCATGGAGCAGGTGGAAAACCATGCTAACCAGTACAATAAGGAATTCCTTGCCTAAAACATTCATCTTGGGGCACCTAAAACTGTCCTGATTTTCAAAGTCTTTTGACTCATGAGAGCCTTTGGGTATTCAAGAGACCCTTGCAAAAAAAGGCAAGCACACCAGTTGAGAATAAGGTACTGTATAGAAAAGGGCACAAAGTAAGAGAGTGGTAGGGTGAGAAACGAAACTTAACCTCCTTCAAATGTTTGCCACTGGCAGGGCTAGAGGTAGAGGGAGTTAGACTATGACATTCCATACTGGAAAACAGGTTTGAGTCTTAGCTGTTCTGCTTCCGGTCCAGCTCCTTGCTCACATACCTGGGAAGGCACGCAGGAGGTGGCACAAGTGCTTGGGCTCCTGGCTTTCGCCTAGCTCAGTCCTAGCCATTGCAGCCATTTGGGGAGTGAACCACTGGAGAGAAGATCTCTTTCTTTCTCTCTCTCTCTCTCTCTCTCTGTTTGTGTGTCTGTGTATTTCTCCTTGACTCTCTATCACTCTGCCTTTCAAAATAAATAAATCTACTAAAAAGAAACAAGAAAGAAAACAAAACAAAACAAAAATTTTGGCAGTGGCAAGCCTAGGTAGAAAAACCACAAGAATGTAGGGTAAATCACAGAGAGTAAACAGTCCTTAAGTTAGATGTGCCACGTTAACAGGTGATCCGCTTGGAAAAGACTGAATTGAGAAGGCAGTACAGATGATGTGCAAGGAAGATAGGAGGCCCGTATGGCAAAAGGTCACATGACTCACTCCAGGTACATCTCAGAAAAGGCATACGGCCAACTGCATAACGTGATGTGCCCTTGATCTTGAGCATGGAGTCAGGCCACAAGCCTTATCACAGCCACTATCCTCAGGCATTCCTTGTCATGCTGAGAACAAACAAAACCATCTACGCAGTATGCCTAACCACTGTGTTCCCAGTTTAAAAGAACACGTTCTTTATTTCACAACCATCATTTTTTATCTACTCACCCATGTCAACTCTTTAATTTTCTAGGGGCAAAAAGACTTGGAAGCTATCAATTCCTTTCTCTGGGGTTAGAGGGAGTCCCAGGAGCTGAAATAAGCCATGCATCTTCTCCTTTCCCCTCTTCCTCTCAGCACTGATGGTGGGCAACAGGCCTCCCCTTATCCACAGTTTTGCTTCCCATGGTTTTAGTTATCCCTGGCCAACCGTGGCCTAAAAATATTAAATGCAAAATTCCAGGAATAATAATTCCTAATTTTCCATAACTTTCACTACATTTTATTGTTGCAATGGTTCTATATTATTACTGTTGTTAATCTCTTCCTGTGACTAGTTTATGAATTAAACTTTATCACATGATAATACATGGGAAGAGACAGCACCTTCAGGGTTTAGTATCACTGGCACTCAGTCATCTACTGGGGTTCCTGGAGTACAAAGGCACAAAGGGGTCTACGGTATGGAGATTTCAATGTTTTGGACTCAACTGTACTTTTAGAGAACAAAGGAAGAACTCCCTCTTCTAGCTCTTTCCATCTTAGCTCTTAATCCCTCAATTCTATCACTGCTAACTTTTTTTCTTTTTCTTCCAGATTTGTTCATTTGAAAGGCAGAACGACAGAGAGAGGGGAAAGGGAGATACAGAGATCTTCTGTCCACTGGGTCACAAATCTAAGACTCTTGTTCTGATTTTCTCATGTTGAGACACCATCTATCCTGTTCCTGATATACAACTAAAGATGTACCAACCTAAGGGAAGAGGCATCAGTGCACACAGCCAGAGTGACAGCATTGGCTCAAGTGTTCTTAAGGCTTCCTGCAGCTGGGACTTCATGCACCACTTCCCCCCAAAACAAATTACGCATGGGAGAGTCCAACATGGCTACCACATGAGGGAAACCTTTCCATCTACAAAGTTCCAGAAATGAAGAAGTTCGGTGAACATCTATGGCTCAGGAGGAAGATAGCCAGCCCCCGAAAGCTTTCTCAGAAAGAGGCATACTGCTATTCCAGGCAAACAATCTTGTATGTGGCAAAGTAGGTTTGAAAAGCTAAATCATTTCATGTCATCACATCACAACTGGGGCAAAATTTACCTAGACACGCTTTATTTATTTTTACTTTTTTTTTTTTTTTTTTTTTTTTTTACAGGCAAAGTAGACAGTGAGAGAGAGACAGAGAGAAAGGTCTTCCTTTGCCGTTGGTTCACCCTCCAATGGCTGCCGTGGCCGGCGCACCGCGCTGATCCAAAGGCAGGAGCCAGGTGCTTCCTCCTGGTCTCCCATGGGGTGCAGGGCCCAAGTACTTGGGCCATCCTCCACTGTCCTCCCAGGCCACAGCAGAGACCTGGTCTGGAAGAGGGGCAACCGGGACAGAATCCAGCGCCCTGACCGGGACTGGAACCCGGACACACTTTATTTAACGAATACAATTTTTTTTGAGTGCAAATCAAAGCTTGAGTTGATGGTGGAAGCAAATTCCTAGGCAAAAGACTTGAAGTTGTAAGTCATGGTGAGTAAGGGTGATTTTGCCTAGGAGTTAAGATGCTCATGTCCCTTTCTAGAGTACCTGGGTTCCAGTCCCAGCTCTGCTTCCAATTCCAGCTTTCCACTAATGTGCACCACAAGAAGCAGCAGGTGATTGCTCAAGTAATTGGGTCTGTGCCACTCAACAGAGACCCGGATGCTGTTCCCAGCTCCTGGCTTTTGGTCTGGTCCAGTCCTGGCCACTGCAGGCATTTGAAAAATGAACAATGGGAGCTTGCTTGCTCTCTCTCTGCCTCTTAAGTTAAAGAAAAAGAAGGGGGTAGGGGCGCACACAGGATAGATTAGGGAGAGGGCAGATGCCACTGTGATATGGCTCTTACGGGCAATGTATCTGAGAACAAGTGGCAGTAGGCCTCAATCACTAGATCTGACACCTCTGCAAGTGGTTTCAGTGTGCAAAGCTGTCATTGCCCTTAGTCATGAAGGGCACTCTACAAAGTGAGCCACACAGGACACAGGTAGATTACGTAATGGCTTTGTAACCACAGAAATCTAAGCAGTGCTCAAAGCCAGCAGATGACCCAAATTTAGAACACAGTTTTGTTCCTGAAGTTCTGTGGACTCGTCACCTCTAAGTCCAACCAAGTGGTCTGTATTTGTTTTCCTGAACCACGCTTCAGGTGCCATGGCCTGCAGGAAGTGGCCCTGACGATGGCACACGGAGCATGATCACTGAGGGGCGCCCAGTTTCCATTACGCATCGGGGGAGCTTGGTTGTCCAGGGCCACACTGATGTGGCTTCCGAAAACAGCAACTCTTCCACAGCTGATAATCTTTAATTTACTTTCTTTTCTGTAATCACAGCAATTTATCCCTGCAACCCTCATCCGTTGCTAGGCTGGGCTTGCCTTCCTTTCTGCGGCCACTTCTCCATTTAACACAGGGCAACAGCCCATTAGTCGTGTTTATTATGCTTCTGAACTCCTCCCATGCCTTAAATTAGTTTCACTTAGAATCAGCCAATGTTTAAATTCAACGTGTACACTGTTTTAATTACAGACACTTTCTGCTTTGATGGCTTTGGAAAATTATAGCTTCTCCAAACCACACCTATATTTGGCGAGGGCGCCTGTTGGCTTCTTCTGAGCAAGCGTTTTTCCTTCGCTGTAGACATCTGCTTAGTGTTCAGCAGTTCAGTGGGACTTCATCCTCTTGTCCAGAAAGCACACATTCTGTAAGTTCTCATTTTCTAAACCACGGCGTACTGGGGGCTTAAGACAATTAACAGCTCTCTCAAGCACTGATTCTACCTACAGAAACTATTAATTCCTGCTTAAGACAGCAGCAGTGGACATTCTCATCCTCTCAGCAACAGGCCACTCTAGCCAATTGCAAAGAATGTTGGGGTCATCCTTCACAAACCTATATCCAACTTACTAGCACATCCTGTCGGTCCTACCTTTAAAACTTGTTCTAAACTTATGACTTATCACTTCTACTACTGCCTCCAGCAAGGGTTGAGTTCCGACCGTGGGTCACAACTGCATGGGATCTGTGCTCCTCAAGCCTTTAAAACACCACACAGCCACACTGGCCTCTCTGTTCTGCCTGGAACCCACTTGTGACTCAGCCACTTTCTTGGCCTTGAGCTTTCATCCCATCCATGTGGCTCACTCCCCTGCTTGGTTCCTGCCCAAATGGTTGCTTATTAAAGAAGCCTCTAGATAAAACAGTTCCTGCCCTCCTACTCCCTTTCACCCTTTCTCAACTCTGTTCTTCATGTGATGACCACATGGCTTATCATCATGGGACACACTACGATTTATCATTTGTCATTACTCAGTACAACGTAAGAACCAGAAGAGGGACTTTGTTTTAGTTTCCACACTGCCTGGTATGGAGGAAGTCCGATACTCATAAAATGAATGCATGAACGAATAAATAAAGGAAGTAGAAAAAAGCAGAGTTAGACACCCAATGGTAATTTTTGGTTAGCAGCACGTCAATCTTTGTCTGTAAAGACAGTCATTCTTATGACCACATTTTAATTTCTGCCCCCAAATCTACAGAAAATATGCCAGCTTAAGTGCACACAATGAAAGTATCTAGAAGAATGCATACTACGAAGTGTCTAAGAACTGTTTTCTCTGCACAGCAATTCAGAGGTGCTTACCTTTGGAGCACACTGGAAATGCATTCCAGGCACAGGGAGAGTAGTAACGTACATGGTAATACAGCGATACAGGTACAAAGTTCCAATGATAAAAAAGAATCTGCGCCCCACTATGGACCTAAAAGGAAAGCAGGGAGGGATAGAAACACGTTTACCAGTTGTGTTTGTTCCCGGTGCAATATAAAACAATGTTCTCCACGATAAGGAGTAATTATTGCAGAATGGCACTAACAAACAAGCCACAGCTGAGGAGAGTTTAAAGGCTTGTTTTTGAGCTGCCCAGCCTTACAATTCCCTGGAGGGAGTGTACTTCAGTTTCCAGAAATGAAGCGTCATCAATCCAGGTGGCTGAGGCCCCAGAACAGTGAGTGTGTGGGGTATGGGGGAACGAAGACATTCGGTCTAGATTATCACCTCCTCAAAGACAGCACTCTTGGCCAGGGAGCTCATCAGTATCTCTCTACCTGTTCAGTCTACTCACAGTATTAATAAAACCCTCTCGAGAATATATCAAAGGTAGAAGACAGCCATGGTCCCAGAGGAATTAACTAATGAACTGAGGTGCTATTATATAATTGGATACGTAGGGAAATGTGACAGCTCATTTAACCCAAGTTATGAAAGCAAGGTTGATTTGGGAACCATCCAAAGGGATTCTAACATGGGCACAAGCTATTTTCTTATGATTAAATAGGTTTTTCAGAGAATTGTATTTTCCAGATGTCCAAGGTGCCTTCACATTTAATAATGATGTTGTAGACTGATTTATTTTATTCCATCTTACTCCCAAAAGGCAAAAACCAAAACAGGAAAACAACAGCTCAACCCCACAAGTCCATTTTCACTTTATATTTGCTTGGAGACAGTTGCCTTGGCTCCTGTGTTTCCTTACCTGAGTCCTTGCAGGCACGGGGAGCATTCGGCCAGCGGGCCACAGAAGGCCCGTGAAATCAAGGTAACCATAGGCAGGACCCCGTAGCAGGCTAATTTTTAAGTTGATCATTTTGTGTGGCCCGCGAATAATGTTATAAATATCCAAATGGCCCTTGGCAGAAAAAGGTTTGCCACCCGTAGAAGGCAAGGTTCCCAGAGGCTGGCTGACCACACTGTGCCAAAGGCTCTGCCCCTTGCACCATTGCCCCAAGGGTACCTGAATAAGCATCAGGGCTTCCTGAGTGGCCTCACTCCAGCGGAAGGTGACAACTCCTCTTTTGCTGTGCGGTTAGCTTTATAAGCTCTGGGCTTTGGGAATCAAAAGATGAGTGGGATTCCATAAAGCCCCTATGATTACTAGTTGTAATTTCCTGAATGTATCACTCTGGGTCTCCCCTTTGCAGAACTCTGAAACTTTCAAAGCTGGTAATGATCAAAGACTCCTGGGAAAGCAGGCCATTTCAGGCATGTGGCATATTTTAAGTTTTCTTAAAGACTGTGGTTTTAACAGGGATCAAGGTCTAATTCAGGTTAACTGTTGGACTTCTAATTTAAGGAATTATGTACAAATACATATTTTGGCTGCTTGTATTCAGTGGTTATTTTAAGCACTTCAGTATAAAAAAATTAGCAATGCCTACCACCCAGCCTGATGGATGAAAATATTTCTTTATACCAAGGTACTTCTTTCAAAGGCTTCCTATTCTAACTCTGTCTTTTCTAGGACTAAAACGGAACAGGTAACAAACAGTGCTGAGTCTCTCCCCTTGGTCAAGGGAAAAAACGATTCACCCCCAAGCCCCAAGGGAGTGCTGTTTTGAATCCATACTCCATGCTGTTTGACAAGGTGCAGTAATAACCAAGAATTATTGTGAGTCAATTATATTCATTCCAGCATTCTGAGTTCAGCTGTACGCACAGCAGAAAATGAACTCAGGGGAAGCAGACACTCTGCAGCCTTATATAGAAAAAGAACTAGAGCTAATGATTTTCTCCACAGCTTTGAGAGGTGCTCTTAAAACACAGACAGTGAGCAAGCTGGATTCCTTGTTCTGCTGGGTGTCCAAAAACAGGTTTGGAGATATATTTCTCTAGTTAATAAAAGACAAGATCCAATTCTACTTCAAACTAAAAAGGCAAACTCATCTGATTTGTGGCCGAAAGAATGACTATCATTAAGATGTGTGGCCCGATGATATGATCATGGGTTTTAACAGAGAGAAATTTAAGGTAATGATGGAAAGGCAGTTAGCAGTAACCACGTAGATGAAGATCCAAACAAACTGAGGTGGTGGTGGTGGCATCTGGCATGGTGGTTAATATCCTGGCTAGGATGACAACACCCCATACCAAGTCCCTGGGTTCAAGTCCCAGCTCCCTGCTAACATGCACCCTGAGAGGCAGTGATATTGGATCACGTAATTGGGTTCTACATGGGAGACATGGATTAAACTCTTGTTTTCTAGACATTTGGGGAGTAAACCAGTGATGGTAGTTCTATCTATGTGCCTCTCAAATGAATAAATAAATTAAAAAAATTTTTTTAAATAAACCAAGGTGAAGACTGTACTTCAGAGTGGAGTCCAGATACTTACTAGACCAGGAAATTTCTTTTCACACATTTATGGATAAAAGTTTACAGAAAATTAAACATTTGTGGTCCAAGCAGACCTCTTATATTCAGTGTCAATTTCAGACACTGAAAAACACTAACACTAGACAATTATATTCTTTTCTTTTAGCATCAAGCACCCCATAATGAACAATTTCAGAAGGAATTCAGTTCTAATAAGTAAAAAAAAAATTGGTGGCTCCATCTTTTCCTTAAATACACTGAATTAAGGAAACATGCTAGGAGAGCTATTACATTAAGAAAATGCTTGGGAAAGACTAGTTTTTCAAAACCACTAAGTTGCATCTGCTCCAATCCCAAAGCAATAACCAACTGAAAGAACAACTGGGCATAAGTTCTCTCTTCTACAAATGATCCTGTGGCATTAATAACAAAATTCTATTTGACTCTGGATTTTCCAATTGCATTGGCCAATCACACATCATATTTGTTAAAGCCCCAGGTTATGGGTCGTGCTTTGATCAAACTCCTAGTTTGTGATTTGATTACTAGAATCTTGGTAGGAGGTAGGCATCTGAATGATGAATGAGATGGAAGGGGGGGTGGGTACTGAAGGGCCTTTTTGTTTCTGGAGTGAAATCAGAATTCACAGGGAGAAGCAGAAACACTCACTTCAAAACTATGTCCAACTTCTAAGTAACTGCAAAGCAAAAGCACCTGGCTTGCTACATCCTTATTCCTACTATTCTAAAAAAGGGAGCTGCACCCCATGTACCAGGAGCTCCTCTGTGGTGCTGAGGGAGAAGGCAAGTTTACTGAAATTTAAAACCAAAACCATATGGACACCATTTTAAATTCAGTCTCTTAAAGGAAACTTGTAACTAGATGGCTAATAGGCAGGGGGAAAACTAAAATCTGAGACCTGCTTAAGACTGGCATGCCTTACTGCAGGCTGCCGATCAAAGACCAACACTGCCATCACACTGTGAGCAATGGAGAAGAGAGGTTCCCAGCCTGGTCCTATCCCTACCTGCCGAGAACCTGACGTAACACAAGCAGGAGGAGCTGACTGTCTTTCCTTTCCAAGCTCTTGACTTCTCACACAACTATCACAGTGCCAAGTTACCAGAACTGCAGCTGAGATTCGGAAGCTCTGAATCACCCACCCAAGTACTGGGGTGTACCCTTGCCACTTTCACACATGGACACTCAATAAACATTGTTGACTGATGACAGCTTATACAATGTGGTCCAGCTAATGTTTTCTTTCCCCAAATCTCTGGCGAGGACTGGATTTGTTAGGAAAGTCTGAGCACGATCATTTTAATGACACACCTACTTACTCAAAAACAATGGCAAACCCAACAGACACATTAGCCCTACTTACTTGTATCTTAGAAACAGCCACTGGGTGATCCATAATCCAACTAATATAATCCCATTTATTTCTGATACAGAAAATGCCCATTTCACCCGATCAATGTAATCAAAAAACTTGTCTGGGAGCGGAGGGCTGAGCTCCTTGGGAGGGACCCTCTCGTGCACGACTGTGATCATGACGGTCGTCAAGACGAGGTTGAAGAGTGCGTATACAAAGGCAATGCCCGTTTTCCACCATTCCAGGGGAAACTTGTTCCTAGATTCAGTGGGCATAGCAATTTGGATATAGTCTGGGTATTTCTTGGTGCCCTTCCGCAGCCCATTGGATAAGCTCTTGGCTTTACCGTTGCCATTTTTGTTTTCTTCTTCAGCAGGTTCAGTGGGTCTGGTGTAGGTGTTGGTAGGATCGTTGGTTTGATTTTCCATATGTTCTTCAAGTTTTGCAGTCTCTATGATATCCATTGTTCTCCAGTCTTCAGATCAAAAAGGAGATGGTAAAGTTCTTGTTCTGTGTGAAAGCTGAACCTTTTTTAATCCTTCTAGTTCCAAGATCAACATGGACTCTTACACCTGATTTTGTTTCTTAACACAAAACATAGAAGGCAGCCATCTGATACCGTTGTTCTTATTCAGCTCTCTGTTGTACATCCACACCTTGCACGAAAGGAAGCCAATTCTCCTTTCCCAAAAAAGATGTTACTACCCCACCTAAAAGCAAAACAGAACTATGTTCAGAAACGATGCTTGTCCAATTGTCAACCATCCAAAACAAAAACATACTCAGAGTAAGGAAACCAATACCAAAGCCATTAGCTTTATAATATATACTCTAGTCAGAGCATAGTTAAAGCTGCTGAGGTTGAGTTTATTCACAAAATATTGAATGGTTTTATCTTGCAATTCTTATCTCTTTTTGAGCCAATGTAGTATAAATAGAAAAATTTTAATATTCAGTTCCCTTAAAATTTCTTTAAATAAAAATCATTGCAACCCCTTCCTCAGACTCCATTACTGTTTGCTAACCATGAAGTCACAATAAGCTGGAACCTGCCCAGAGGACACATCACTCCTTCCTAAGACTCTTAACTTCTCTGTGAGGCTTAGAGAACAAAAACTCTGGTGAGTCACTGAGTAACTGTTAACTCTTTCCTCGTGTCAAAATAGTCAGTTTTCGATTTTCTTAGGGAAAATTTGAAGTCTTCCAATGACAGCTTCAAAGAACAGATTCAAAAGCAACACACACAAGATATATTTAAATCGCATTGCCTCAGTGTATCCTTTTAAATCCAGAGATTCACACCGTACCCAAGGGAAGTTGGCAGGCTTCAAAAATCACATAGTAAAACACACACAAAATCTGAACTCTGTCTCACGTGGTTGTAAAAAGCAGAACTCAGGTCTGCATGATAAAATCGCGTGCTACCACTGGCAAGGTAAATTAGCAGCTAGAGCATATCAATGCAGCCATCACCATTTCTACCAAAGAGCAGACCCTGGCCCGCAGAGGACCGGCTGGAAGCACTCACCATGACACGACGGGGAGAGGGCACCGCTGGCGTCTGCTCCACGGGCTCCCAGCGCCCCACCATGGCCTCTTTATACTGGCCAGTGCGCCGGCCCCCGCCGTGCTCAATTTAGGAAAGCAGTATTTTAGTCATGCTCCAGAACCCGGGCACCTGAAGAGGTTTCCAAACCTCGTAATTAGTCCCCACCCTGAGCACACTGCACAGATGAGGCCTCTGCATTTTTTAAAGGCTTCCCTGTCGGGCAATTTCAGGGGAAAAAATGAGGAGGAGGAAAGATTCCATGTGGTGACAGCTAAGCCTTTATTTAATGAAAGAAAAAAGGAAAAAAAAAAAAAAAGTGAAAATGGCACAGTCAACACGTACAAGCAGTTGCAGGCAGATCAGCTCCTCCAAATATTTATTGTGCACCTAAATGGCCCAGCATGGAGTGACATGTGGGGGAAATTTAAGAACAGAAAAGCTGACCTGAACATTCAGCCACAGAGCTTGCAGTGTGGCTGAAAAGACAGAAGTGGAACAGCAGGCCTGTCGGAGAAGACTTGACTGCCCTGCTATGCCAGGAAAGAGAGGTGAAGTGTGTGCCAGGGAAGAACTTGGGTCAGTGGTGCTGCACCCCCTGCCCACCTGCCAGGATGAGTCCACGGCCACTGTCCATTTCCGAGAAAGCAAACGCCAGGGGAATGCTGGCCTGGCACAGACGGGAGGGCCACCGGAGCATGAAGACTGGCTTAGAGGTCTCGCTGAGAATTTCTATCAGCTCACCTTTCTCTTGCTCCTTTGAAAAGCCCCCAGCTGCGACCACCTTAGGGCAGGGAGTCCAAGGCCCTGTGCCCCTCTGGACTGACAGATAATCCTCACAGTGCCGGAGCACAGTGTTGTATGAACACATACAAGGAAGAGGTGTCTCAGGAAGACAGGTGTTTTCAACTACAAACTTGCAATACTGGGCATGGGCTGTTTCTGTTGGAGGTACCGAAGCCCTGACTCAGCCATGGCCCATCTCTTTACCTCGGAGGTACCGAAGCCCTGACTCAGCCATGGCCCACCTCTTTACCAACCCCGGCATGATCCACTGGTAACATCTAGCCAAGCTACCACCCCACTTCCCTTCCACTTCACTCTAGCACATGTGCCCCCCGCTGGTGTCATTTGGAAACCTCATTTCACCGGAGGACATAGATGGTTTTTATAAGGTTCTAGAACACAGAATGTAGAACAGAAGAAAATTCAATTACTTACTTTTTTTTTTCTTTAAGGTGGAAGCACTCAGCAGCCACCCACCTCATGGGACTACCATGAGGATGAATGAAATCATTAGTCCTGAACAGCTCTGTGCCCTGGGAGTAACAGCACTCTGAGTACAACGCCTGTTTATCGTCATTAGTGGCAGCATTGATATCTTCCTTGGGATTTCATTAAGAAGATTAAATAGAGACAGCACACTCACTCAGTGTCAACCGATCCTGGGACACAAGGTTTGGATCAAGATGATGATTTTGACATACTCGATCCTATAGCCATCCTTTCCCCCCACTGTCTAGGAAAGTGACGGAAGTCACGGAGAGCTCCTCTCCGTGGATGGCAGTGCCATTAGTCCATCTGTTCACGCTACCATGCCAGGGCACACAAAGCATATGCTGTATTCCAAATCCTCTGATGTTGCAAAATACTAGAAGCTAACTGAGATAATACTGACAAAGTTAAAAGATCTCTAGGACTCATCTCCTGGAGGAAAATGTTAAACACAAAACTTCTGGTGCACTAATATGGTCTGGGTTTTTTTTTGTTTGTTTGTTTGTTTATTTTTAGAGCTACAAATGATTTATTCCAGAAGATGAACTTTAAAATTAGAAAACTGTTATAATAAAATATATCCCTTTATGGAAGCATATGTAAAAAGAAAATGACAGGATGATCTTTGGAAAGCCAAAAAGGTATTTGATAAAATCCACTTGGGTTTTGTAGGGGGTAAGAGGGTGCATATTTGAGAGAAGGAAGAGAAGTGCATAGACGTGTAATTTTTCAGTGTCAATACCACAATGTTAGAAGGGCTGGTGCTGTGGCATAGTGCCTGCAGTGCCAGCATCCCATATGGGCGCTGGTTTGAGTCCTGGCTGTTCTACTTCTGATCCAGCTCTCTGCTATAGCCTGGGAAAGCAGTAGAAGATGGCCCAAGTCCTTGGGCCCTTCATGTGGGTGACCTGGAACAAACTCCTGGTTCCTGGCTTTGGATCGGTGCAGCTCTGGCCGTTGCGGCAAATTGGGGAGTGAACCAGCAGATGGAAGGCCCTTCTCTTTGCCTCTTCCTTTCAAATAAATAAATCTTTAAAAAAAAATGTTAGATGTGTAATCTATGCTCTTATATCCAGCAGAAATTAGTCTACAACTGCTTCCCTTTGGATCATTAAGTGAATGTTAGGATCTGTCAAATATGAAAATGACACATCCTCAGACATCATCTTGCTTGCTTTACTCCTCCTACTTTTTCCTATTCAATGTTCTAGCCAATAAGCCAAGACCAAAAAAAAAAAAAAAAAAAAAAAAAAAAAAAAAAAAAAAAGAAAAGAAAAGAAAGAAATGGAGAAGAAATTAAGCAAAAGAGAAATGTATATGTGAAAACATATAACATATACCTAAAAATACAAAATTCAACTGAAAGGCTATGTTCAATTAAACACACACAGTCCTTTATTACAGAACCAGTAATAAGCAGTGAGAAAGCATAATAACAATATGGTCACATGCTTGACCACTGTTGATGTAGCCACTACACCAATGATAAAAATGCCCCCAAACTCTAATAATTAAAAGGAAATGTTTAGAACTCACATGCATGAAGCTATAGGAATAAATTTCAATGAGGATAAAGCTACACCATATTCATAGGAAGTTGAGATATTATTATGTAATTCAGGGTTTGATGTTATCAATGTGTGAGGCTAGTCATTTTCTCTTAATAATCCCAATTGGACTTTTCCTATAATTTAACAAAATGATGAAAGTTCCTCAGGGAACAAAAGTGGGAGCAACAGTTTTGCGCCACTAGATTATATTCCATAACTAATAAGCGACACTACATGACTAGTGGCAATTTTATTGGAATAATGCAACTCAGTTACTCTGCGTTTATCCTAAGAAATTAGACATTTTTTTCCAAGATTTATTTGAAAGGCAGAGTTACATAGAGAGAAGGACACACACGCACACACAAAAACACAAAAAGAGAGAAAGAGTGCGTGCTAACAGATCTTCAATCAACTGGTTCACTCCCCAAATGGATGGGGTTGGGAGCCAGGAGCTTCATCCATGTCTTCCAAATGGGTGCAGGGGCCCACGTACTCAGGCCGTCTTTACTGTTTTTCCAGGTGCATTAGCAGGGAGCTGGATAGCAAGTGGAGCAGCAGGAGTCAACCAGCACCCATATGGGATACTGGCGCCACAGATGGTGGCTTAATCCATTGCACCATAACGCTGGCCCCTATCTTGCAATTTTATAGTTACAGTCTCATTACACAATTTCACATAACATTAAGAAAACCATGGGGTTGCACTGTGGCATAGTGGGTTAAGGCGCCGCCTGTAGTATGGGCATTCCCATACGGGCACTGGTTTGAGTTCTAATCCAGCTCCCTGCTAATGCACCTGGGAAAGCAGGGGAAGATGACCCAAGTGCTTGGACTCCTGCACTCATGTGGGAGACCCAGAAGAAGCTCCTGGCTCCTGGCTTCGGCCTGGCCCAGCCCCCACTGTTGTGGCCATTTGGGGAGTGAACAAGCCGATGGAAGACCTCTTTCGCTGTCTCTCCCTCTCTGTCTTTAACTCTGCCTTTCAAAAAACAAAAACAAATCTTAAAAAAAAGAAAACCATAATTCACTTAATCATCCTTTCTTGGCTATTAGGTTGCTTCTAATTTTCTCATAAGCAACTGTTGAAAGCATTCTTGGGAGTCAGTGTTGTGGTGTGGTGGGTTGGGTCACTGCCTGTGACACCAGCATCCCATATGGACACCAGGTTCGAGTCCTGACTGCTCCACTTTTGGTCTAGCTCTCTGCTCATGTGCCTAGGAAAGCAGTGGAGAATGGCAAATGTGCACCCACGTGGGAGACCCAGAAGAAGCTCCTGGCTTCCAGCTTCAATTTGGCCCAGCCCTGGCCATTTCAGCCATTTGGGGAGTGAACAAGTGGACAGAAGATCTCTCTCTCTCGCTCTCTTTCATTCTGACTTATAAATAAATAAATCTTTTTAAAAATTGCAAGATGGATAAATAATGCAAAAGAGAAATGTAGTATCCAATTAAATAGAAACTTTTATCTGAATAGGAAATGTGGAATCCCAACCACTCATATCCAAGGTTATGGTTCTGTGGATAAAGAAAAATGGGAAAGGGGCTGTGTGACAGATACTCAGGGCTCGAACAAAAAGGTGCAAGTGTGATGGGCCCACTCCTGTGAGTCTCCCACAGCAGCTCTGATCAGAAACTCAGCAACTTTACCTGCAGAGGCCACTGAGAATGTGTGAGTTGGAAAGGACTTAGAAGTGCTTTGTGAGGCTGGTATTGTGCTGCAGCAAGTAAGCCATGACCTGTTATGCCGGCATCCCATTTGGGTCCTGGTTCAAGTCCCAGCTGCTCCACTTCTGATCCAGCTCCCTGCTAATGGCCTAGGCAAGCAGTAGATAAGCTAAGTGCTTGGGCCCCGGCACTCATATGGGAGACACAGAAGAAGCTCCTGGCTCCAGCCTGGCCCAACCCCAGCCTTGGTAGCCATTTGGGGAGTGAAACAGTGTATGCAATATCTCTCTTTCTGTGTATCTCTCCTCTAACTCTGCCTTTCAAATGACAAAATGAAAGGGAGGGTGGAAGGGAGGGAGGAAGGCAGAAAAAAGAAAGAAGAAAAAAAAAGAAAGAAAGAAATGTTTACAAGACTTGTCAGTCTGCCTGGTTGTGCATCTGAAGTATTTAAGATAAGATATATTAAATGTGTAAATATAGTTTAAAAATTAACTATCAATGTTTATATATGGTTTTAATGTTTAAAAGTATTTAATCTGTTAAAGGTAGAAGTCAAACACAAAAATGTGTTCCTACATTTTTAAGTGGGAATTACGAATAAAAGATTTACATACTGAGTTTAAAGTCTTAAGAAAAGCTGGGACTTGAAACAGAATTTCACTGAATTGGCTATCAGTTAAACAAGCAGCTGATAATTCCGTAACAGACACAAACACTTTCTCAGGCCGTAAAAAATGGCTCATTTGTCCCTTTAAAGCTATTAAAACATCAAAATATAGAGTAAAATAATCTAAAATAATCACCAGATAAGAGTTTTCAGCAAATGTTACTGATATGCCAGATACTGTACATGTGTATTACCTAGTTAATCCTCCTAACAACCCTAGGAAATATTGTTGGTCCCATTAAAAAAAATAGAGATTAAAAAGTGAGTTGCTTAAGATGAAATAGGTCAGAAGTGGCAGAGCCTAGACCTCAGGATGCTATTTGAAGACCTTAGGATGCTATTCTTAAATGGCACACCACCACTTCCAGTACCGTTACAGAGGGTTTCACGTGTCTTTATTTTTGTTCATTTGAAAGGCAGAACAAGAGAGAACTAGAGCGAGAGAGATCACTGATCTTCCCAACTGCTGGTTCACTCCGTCTCAAATGTCTGCAACAGTCAGGGTTGGGCCAGGCTGAAGCCAGAAGCTTGGAACTCCATCCAGGAGTTCCACATGGGTGGCAGGGGCCCTACTTGAGCCATCACCTGCTGCCTCCCACAGTGCACATTTGGCGGGACTGGATTCCAGGCACTGCTATATGGACTTGGGCCTCCCAGGCAGCGCCTTACCTCTGCCACATCATTCACTCCTGCCATCACATATAAAATTGTCAGCCAGATAATTGGTGAAAAAGATTTATTTAAAAAAGAGACACACAGGGCCTATGCTGTGGTGTAGTAGGTTAAGCCTCTGCTTGCGATGCTGGCATCCCATACGAGCACCGGTTCAAATCTCGGCTGCTTCACTTCTGATCCCGCTCCCTGCTCATGGCCTGGGAAAGCAGTGTGAGATGGCCCAAGTGCTTGGGCCCCTGCACCCATGTGGGAGACCTGGAAGAAGCTCCTGGCTCCTGGCTTCAGATCGGCCCAGCTCAGGCCATTATGGCCATTTGGGAAATGAATCAGAAGATGGAAGACCTCTCTTTCTCTGACACTCTGCCTCTCAAATAATTAAATCTTTTTTTTTTTTTTTTTTTTGACAGGCAGAGTTAGACAGAGAGAAACAGAGAGAAAGGTCTTCCTTTTCCATTGGTTCACCCCCCAAATGGCCGCTACAGCCAGCGCACTGCGCTGATCCGAAGCCAGGAGCCAGGTGCTTACTCTTGGTCTCCCATGCGATTTCAGGGCCCAAGCACTTGGGCCATCTTCCACTGCCTTCCCGGTCCACAGCAGAGAGATGGATTGGAAGAGGAGCAACCAGGACAGAATCCGGCGCCCCAACTGGGACTAGAACTTGGGGTGCCGGCACTGCAGGCAGAGGATTAGCCAAGTGAGCTGCGGCACTGGCCTAAATAATTAAATCTTTAGAAAACAAAAATTAAAAAGAGACACATAAATGTATAAGAACATCCTCTAAACAGCATTATAGGACATTTTTCACTTAGTCTTGGTACTTTTTCAAAAACAATACACTTAATAAAAAATTAATATATAATTTACTCCTCTTGGAGGGAAACAAATAAAGAGACTGTTAACCATTTTTCTATTACCCGCATCTGCCATTTAATTAGTTACTCTTACTAATAAAGCCCCATATTGAATTTATATTATGGGTATATCACTTTATGTGAACAGGATTCAGCTTAGCTAAGAAATCTCAGGATGGGCACTGTCGTGCAGCAAGTTCAGCCACTGGAGTGCCTATAGTCACGTCCTGCCTCTGCTTTCAATTCAGGCTTCTGCTAATGTGCACCCTGGGAGTCAGCAGGTGATGACACAAGTACTTTGGGTCCCTGCTAACAACGTGGGAGACCTGGATGGAATTCCTGGCCCCTGGCTTTGGTCTGGCCCAGTCCAGCTGTTGTGGTTATTTGCATAGTGAACCAGCAGATGGAAGAGTTCTCTCTATAGCTCTGCCTTTCAAATGAATCTTATTTAAGTAAACTTTTCAGTATTATTTATTTAAGATTTATTTATTTGAAAGTCAGAGTTACAGAGACAGAGACAGAGAGACAGAGAGACAGAGAGAGAGAGAGAACTATTCAGTGGTTCACTCCCCAAGTGGTCACAACAGTTGGGGCTGGACTAGGTGTTGCAAATCCATGAGCGTAATCTGTTTCTCCCATGTGGTTGACAGGGGCCCAAACACTTAGGCCATCTTCTGCTGCTTTTCCCAGGCCATTAGTTGGATCAGAAGCAGAGCAGCTAGGTCTCAAACTGGCGCCCATATGGGATGTGGCAGCTTTAAGTGCTATGCCACAGTGCCAGCCCCTAAATGACTTTTTTTAAAAAAGAAATCTCAAATGTATGAAGAAATTCTCTTAAAGATACATTAACTTTTTCTCATTAAGTTTTAGAGCTTAGTTTGTTTGTAAATGGGTAGGTACCAAGATGCCCATAAAGAGTTTTTATATTGCCACTAATTAGGTTCTACATCTTTTTTGGTATGATGAGAATTAAACTAAGGAAGTGGGTAGATTGTAATATCTTGATGACACTTTATTTTCAGAATAGTGTGGGGGAAAAGTTCTTAATTTAATTTAAAAGATATCAATGAAAAACAACTAATGACTGTATTTGTAAACTTGAACTCTGGGGGGAGTCAGGCTTCGGGAGAGAACAGATGTTGTGGTCTCTGGTACTTATTTACCATCCTATAGTAAGACAGATTGGACGACATTAATTCTTTAGCCTATGCCCAGTTCTAAGAAATGCAGCTACTCAAGAGAGATGATAGTTCTTGGTGGTTGCCTGGGAGCAAGCTGCAAATGGAGAGCGACTGTAAATGGGCTGGGAGTGTTCTCAAATAGTGATTATGGGCCGGCGCCGCGGCTCACTAGGCTAATCCTCCGCCTTGCGGCGCCAGCACACCGGGTTCTAGCCCCGGTCGGGGCGCTGGATTCTGTCCCGGTTGCCCTCTTCCAGGCCAGCTCTCTGCTGTGGCCAGGGAGTGCAGTGGAGGATGGCCCAAGTCCTTGGGCCCTGTATCCCATGGGAGACCAGGATAAGTACCTGGCTCCTGCCTTCGGATCAGCGCGGTGCGCCGGCCACAGTGTGCCAGCCGCGGCAGCCGTTGGAGGGTGAACCAACGGCAAAGGAAGACTTTTCTGTCTCTCTCTCTCATTATCCACTCTGCCTGTCAAAAAAAAAAAAAAAAATAGTGATTATGGTCACACCACTGTACATTTACCAAAAGTCACTTAATTTTACCCTAAATCAAACTGAGTTCAAATTTAAGCTGCTATCCCCATTGAGATAAACAGTTTCTTAAGAACTAGAAAACCAAAATGTGGGGGCCAGTGCTGTGGCATAGTAAGTTAAGCCTCTGCCTGCAGCGCCGGCAACCCATTTGGGCCTAGTTCGAATCCTGGCAGCTCTACTTCTGATCCAGCCCCCTGCTAATGGCCTGGGAAAACAGTAGAAGGTGGTCCAAGTGCTTGGGCCCCTGCACCCACATGGGAGAGCCAGAAGCCTCTGGTTCCTGGCCTTGGATCGGCCCAGCTCCAGCCACTGTAGACATTCGGGGAGTGAACCAGAGAATGGAAGCTCTCTCTGTCTCTCCCTTTGTCTGTAACTCTGCCTCTCAAATAAATAAATGTTTTAAAAAAAAAAAAGAAAGAGAAGAAATCCAAAATGTGTCCCATACTCCTTATTAACTCTCAGGCTCACATATCCCTTTCAAGTACTTCTTTAGCAGTGATTGTGAATACACATTGCTAAGTTTTCTGCAGGAAACATCAAGAACTGGCCAGTGAAAAGCAACTGTTTAAAAAAAATTGTGTAAACTATGCTCTCAAAATAAACTTGTAACTAAGCAACACAAAACGACAAAACAGATAAGTTTTCTAAGAGAATTCACCAAAAATTTACTATGAGTTAGATTAACAGGGAAAAAAAATGTTCTTTTCTTACGTAAAAAAAGATCATTTAATATTTGTTGAAATGAATGCATACAGATCCAGAGCAAATATTAGCTGTGCAAATCTGGAAACAATAACCTGTGGGACCAGGAGCGTTTCACAAGAAGGGAGGGTGTGCGGTTCGGTGTGCAGCGTATCCAGAGTGCAGTACTCAGCTGTACTGCCTGCGTCTACTGACTCACATGGCTAGAATAGAGCACCCTCAATAAAGTGTGACTTCGAGAGTGTTCCACAGGACGTTTGGCGTCTTTTTCCTCAATAGGGTCCTAGCTGCTAGTCTTTCTGGACAATTCTGACTTGATCTGGTCTGATCTGATTGGGAGCTTGGAAACAGAAAACCACAGCACCGGGGTTGTGGGTCTGAAGCTCTGCAGTAGGAGGAGAGGAATCTTAAAGGGAGGCAGAGTTCCAGGAGAGACAGTTTAAGGAGCCAGGGCCTGCGAGCATGCGTCCGACAAGTGGGTGAATGAATGACAGATGGAGAGAATGTAGATGCTGTACTTTAGGCAGTCAGCTGGAGTGACTCACATGCTGAAGACTGAACAGGACGCTGAAACCAAGACAAACCAGGCAGTATTTTTAAAGATCCTTTAACCTTCCATTCAGATGCATTTCAAATCACAGGTTCTCAACGTTAAGGGTGGGAATGGAGGAGGTGCCATGCATTTGAGGAGCTTTTCCCAAATGATGGCTTATTTTTGCCCCAAACCCATTTTCCCACCTCCATTCCTGACCCATCTAGGAGAATTTCTTGAAAGTGGGGGCTGGGGGAGTCCCTGGGTAGGCCCTTCCTCCTTGAGCTAGGTGTCTGCAATGGTTAGTACCAAGTTCTCGGCTGATTTCCTACTTCCTACCCCTTTATGGCCGGCCTGCTAGTGAAGCATGATATAACCACGGCCTCACAGAGGTAGTTGGGTTGAAGGCTTGGCTTGATATTCAAATCCTTATCTGCCGCTGCAGATGAACAAAGGAAGTCCCTATCTTAAAGCTTTCAATGATCTGAACGGTCATTTTGCCAATTCATAAAAAACTGCACAGGAGGGGTACTGGTCACTGGGCTCACTCCATGCAACTGGCATTGCCTGCTCCATGCTACACACTCCATGTCACACTGGGACATGCTACACATGTGACATGAACACCTAACTGCCTATCTGAGCAACAGTGATAATCCGCTGTTCCTATCTTCCTGGTTCTCCTTCTACACTCCAAACACTCACATGCCCAGAAACTCATTCCCTTAGGTTTTCATGCTAATTATTTTGTAATAGGAGGCTGCACTGATTCCCTACCAAGGAGAGAGATGTCTGAATACTAAATTAAAAACCCCTCTTATTTAATATGTTTAAAGGTATTTAAGGGGGGGCTGGTGCCATGGTGTAGAGAGTTGAGCAGCTGCCTGCGATGCTGGCATCCTGTATGGGCACCAGTTCATGTCCTGGTTGTTCCACTTCTGATCCAGTTCTATACTCATGCCCTGGGAAAAGCAGCAGAAGACGGCCCAAGTGTTTGGGTCCCTGCCACTCATACAGGAGACCAGGAAGATGCTCTTGCCTTCTGGCTTTGGCCCGGCTTAGCCCCGGCCATTATGGCCATCTGGGGGAATGAATCAGTGGATGGAAGCTCTCTCTTTCCCCTTCCCTGTCTCTCCATCTCTCTCTGTAACTCAAAATAAATAAATAAATCTTAAAAAAGAAGATACTTAGATGGGAACTAATATTTCCTCCTAAGAACAGCGATTGGGACTAAGACAAAGAAAAGCAGAAGCTGACTCTGAGAGCTTCACAATGTGGCCACCAAACCACACACCCTTCTCTCTAGGAGAGCAGAGGTCTCATTCTCAGTCAACGGTAACAGTCAAGGTGGACAGAGTATGTATTCCCTGGGCCACAACACAACTTTTTTCTTAAATTTGGAAGCATAATCTTGTTGCAGGAAAACCAGGATAACAAATAAGGAGGGAAAACCAGTCATTCCTTTAAAATAACTTCATACATCTCTGCTTTAATGTAGTTCCCTGATTCCTTGCCCTTATTGTTATTTGACATTCACCTATGGATTTCTCCCTCTACCACTGGTGACCAAACAGTGTGTATGTTTCATGGGATTTCAAAAGAACTGCAGGGAACATCAAAAATAGACTACTAAAATGAGTATGTAAAAAGGACTTACTAGGAGGAGGCATTTGGCACAGCAGTTACGACAGCACTTAGAATGGCCACATCTTCTATGTGAGTTGCCAGGGTTCATGTCCCAGCTCTGCTTCCAATTCTATAATGCACGTCCTGCAAGGCAGCAGGAATAACCCAAGCAGTAGGGTCCCCATCTCCTATGTGGGAGACCCAGACTGAGTTCCTAGCTCCTGGCTTTCTCTGGCCCAGCCCTGGCTGTTGTGGGCATTTGGGGAGTAAATTAACAGATGGAAGTGCATAAGTACTCCCTCTCTCTCTTTCCTTTTCAAATAAAGAAATAGACTTCTTCAGACACCATTGCTAACTAGTGCACTGAAAGAGAATATTTCTACTTTGAGATTTAAGCAAAATTACCCATAAGTAAGAATATATAGAAAGAGGTTGAGTAATCCTGCTCTAGTGTGGAAGTAAAGGTAGAGACAAGAGGAGAAACACTTAACCAGGCATCTGTGGTTAGTGCATTTGCTGATTACAGCAGAGGGTATATGCTTAAGAGCAGAAAATCAACTTAATCACCAGCGCTGCCATTGAAAGCACACCTAGGTATACTTTAAAGCAACTTCCTTATGGAGGTCTAAAGTCTAGGATTGGACATGTTGGTATTTATTTAAAACAAAAAAGGCTACTGGTTATTATATTTGTGCTTAGTGCTCTGTGCCAATAACATGAGTTCTGGAGATAGCTTAATATAGCTGGAGAGATTTAGAAATCTTCCTGGTACCAAGAATTAAGCACAGAGATCTTAATCTCTCCTGAGAAGGAACATTCTAGAATGCACCTACAGCAGGTTATCCCCATCTGCTTGTATCAAATTTGTTGTGTGGTAGAAGGCAATGTGCAGTGGGAGCATGAAAGCTACACAGCCCTTTGCACCTTCCAGTCCTGAGCTTTAGCTTACCTATGTTCCTTGAGGTAGAGCACGGTTTTCAAAAACAGGAAAAGGAAAAGACCATGGATGACTCAGAAGAGTAAATCCCAAGCTTCTCTTTCTCTTAGGCCAAGCACAAAGATATTCCACATATGAAGTAATAAAACATGTAGATCACACATCGATGGGTTATCATGTTAGCTTCAGCTTTTGTTAAAAAAAAAACACAGATGGGGCTGGCATTGTGGTGTAGTGGGTTAAGCCACTACCTGCAATGCTGGCATCTCATATGGGCACTGATTCAAGTCGTGGCTGCTCCACTTCCAATCCAGCTCCCTGCTAATGTGCCTGGGAAAGCAGTGGAAGATGGCTCAAGTCCCTGGGCCCCTGTACCCATGTGGGAGACATGGATGGAGCTTCTGGCTGTTGCCACCATTTGGAGAGTGAACCAGCAGCAGATGGAAGATCTCTCTCTCTCTCTCTCCCCTCTCCCTCTCTCTGTAGCTCTGCCTTTCAAATAAATAAAATCAATCTTAAACCCAGACCAAGTGGGATTTATCCCTGGTATGCAGGGATGGTTCAATGTTCGCAAAACAATCAACGTGATACACCACATTAACAGACTGCAGAAGAAAAACCATATGATTTTCTCAATAGATGCAGAGAAAGCATTCAATAAAATACAACACCCTTTCATGATGAAAACTCTAAGCAAACTGGGTATGGAAGGAACATTCCTCAATACAATCAAAGCAATTTATGAAAAACCCATGGCCAACATCCTATTGAATGGGGAAAAGTTGGAAGCATTTCCACTTAGATCTGGTACCAGACAGGGATGCTCACTCTCACCACTGCTATTCAATATAGTTCTAGAAGTTTGAGCCAGAGCTATTAGGCAAGAAAAGAAATTAAAGGGATACAAATTGGGAAGGAAGAACTCAAACTATCCCTCTTTGCAGATGATATGATTCTTTATTTAGGGGATCCAAAGAACTCTACTAAGAGACTATTGGAACTCATAGAAGAGTTTGGCAAAGTAGCAGGATATAAAATCATATAAAATCAATGCACAAAAATCAACAGCCTTTGTATACACAGACAATGCCATGGCTGAGGAAGAACTTCTAAGATCAATCCCATTCACAATAGCCACAAAAACAATCAAATACCTTGGAATGAACTTAACCAAGGACGTTAAAGATCTCTACAATGAGAATTAAAAAACCTTAAAGAAAGAAATAGAAGAGGATACCAAAAAATGGAAAAATCTTCCATGCTCATGGATTGGAAGAATAAGTCTCATCAAAATGTCCATCTCCCAAAAGCAATTTATACATTCAATGCAATACCAATCAAAATACCAAAGACATTCTTCTCAGATCTGGAAAAAATGATGCTGAAATTCATATGGAGACACAGGAGACCTCGAATAGCTAAAGCAATCTTGTACAACAAAAACAAAGCTGGAGGCATCACAATACCAGATTTCAGGACATACTACAGGGCAGTTGTTATCAAAACAGCATGGTACTGGTACAGAAACAGATAGATAGACCAATGGAACAGAATAGAAATACCAGAAATCAATCCAAACATCTACAGCCAACTTATATTTGATCAAGTATCTAAAACCAATCCTTGAAGTAAGGACTGTCTATTCAATAAATGGTCCTGGGGAAACTGGATTTCCATGTGCAGAATCATGAAGCAAGACCCCTACCTTTCACCTTACACAAAAATTCACTCAACATGGATTAAAGACTTAAATCTACAACCTGACACCATCAAATTGTTAGAGAGCATTGGAGAAACCCTGCAAGATATAGGTACTGGCAAAGACTTCCTAGAAAAGACCCTGGATGCGCAGGCAGTCAAAGCCAAAATTAACATTTGGGATTGCATCAAATTGAGAAGTTTCTGTACTGCAAAAGAAACAGTCAGGAAAGTGAAGAGGCAACTGACAGAATGGGAAAAAATATTTGCAAACTATGCAACAGATAAAGGGTTGATAACCAGAATCTACAAAGAAATCAAGAAACTCCACAACATCAAAACAAACAACCCACTTAAGAGATGGGCCAAGGACCTCAATAGACATTTTTCAAAAGAGGAAATCCAAATGGCCAACAGACACATGAAAAAATGTTCAAGATCACTAGCAATCAGGGAAATGCAAATCAAAACCACAATGAGGTTTCACCTCACCCCGGTTAGAATGGCTCACATACAGAAATCTACCAACAACAGATGCTGGCGAGGATGTGGGGAAAAAGGGACACTAACCCACTGTTGGTGGGAATGCAAACTGGTTAAACCACTATGGAAGTCAGTCTGGAGATTCCTCAGAAACCTGAAGATAACCCTACCGTTCGACCCAGCCATCCCACTCCTCAGAATTTACCCAAGGGAAATGAAATTGGCAAACAAACAAGCTGTCTGCACATTAATGTTTATTGCAGCTCAATTCACAATAGCTAAGACCTGAAACCAACCCAAATGCCCATCAACAGTAGACTGGATAAAGAAATTATGGGACATGTACTCTATAGAATACTATACAGCAGTCAAAAACAATGAAATCCGGTCATTTGCAACAAGATGGAGGAATCTGGAAAATATGCTGAGTGAATTAAGCCAGTCCCAAAGGGACAAATATCATATGTTCTCCCTGATCGGCGACAACTAACTGAGCAGCAAAGGGAAAACCTGTTGAAGTGAAATGGACACTATGAGAAACAGTGACTTGATCAACTCTTGTACTGACTGTTGATGTACAATGTAATACTTTATCCATTTTAGTATTTTTTCTTTGTTTTGTTCTAGTACTATTGGTTGAACTCTGTAATTAACACACAATTATTCTTAGGTGTTTAAATTTAACTGAAAAGTGATCCCTGTTAAATATAACAGTGGGAATAAGAGAGGGAGGAGATGTACAATTCGGGACATGCTCAATCGGACTTGCCCCAAATGGTGGAGTTAGAATCATGCCAGGGGATTCCAATACAATCCCACCAATGTACCAATGCCATCTCACTAGTCCAAGTGATCAATTTCAGTTCACAATTGATCACACTGATAGGTCTAAGAGTCAAAGGGATCACACAAACAAGACTAGTGTCTGCTAATACTAACTGATAGAATCAAAAAGGGAGAGAACGATCCATTATGGGAAGCGGGATACACAGCAGACTCATAGAATGGCAGATGTCCTACACAGCACTGTGGCCTCAGAATCAGCCCTTAAGGCATTCGGATCTGGCTGAAGAGCCCATGAGAGTATTTTAGGCATGGAAAGCCAAGACACTCTGGAAAAAAAAAAAAAGAAGACCTAAATGAAAGATCTCTGCGAGTGAGATCCTAGTGGAAAGAACGGGGCCATCAAAGAAGGAGGTACCTTTCTCTGAAGGGAGGAGAGAACTTCCACTTTGACTATGACCCTGTCGGAATAAGATCGAAGTTGGCGAACTCAAAAGGCTTCCATAGCCTTGGCAACTCATGACTAGAGCCTAGGGAGATTACTGATGCCATAAACAAGAGTGTCAGTTTGTTAAGTCAACAACAGGAGTCACTGTGTACTTACTTCTCATGTGGGATCTGTCCTTAATGTGTTGTCCAATGTGAAGTAATGCTATAACTAGTACTGAAACAGTATTTAACACTTTGTGTTTCTGTGTGGGTGCAAACTGATGAAATCTTTACTTAATATATACTAAATCAATCTTCTGTATATAAAGATAATTGCAAATGAATCTTGATGTGAATGGAATGGGAGAGGGAGCAGGAGATGGGAGGGGTGCGAGTGGGAGGGAAATTATGGGGGGGAGCCATTGTAATCTATAAACTGTACTTTGGAAATTTATATTTACTAAATACAAAAAATCAATCTTAAAACAAAAACACATGTCTGAGAATTTCACTGGGCTGGCGCCGCAGCTCAATAGGCTAATCCTCTACCTTGCGGCGCCGGCACACCGGATTCTAGTCCCGATCAGGGCACTGGATTCTGTCCCGGTTGCCCTTCTTCCAGGCCATCTCTCTGCTGTGGCCAGGAAGTGCAGTGGAGGATGGCCCAAGTGCTTGGGCCCTGCATCCCATGGGAGACCAGGATAAGTACCTGGCTCCTGCCTTCGGATCAGCGCGGTGCACAGGCTGCAGTGCACAGGCTGCAGCACGCCGGCCGCAGTGGCCATTGGAGGGTGAACCAACAGCAAAGGAAGACCTTTCTCTCTGTCTCTCTCTCACTGTCCACTCTGCCAGTCAAAAAAAAAAAAAAAAGAATTTCACTGGACTTTCACTGGACTGGCTAAATAAAGCACTGCTCTCCAACGCTATGAGACTGGAAGAAGTGACACCTTCTCTAAAGTTATGAAGGCCACTGTATTAGATGCTTGTTTCCTCTTAGGATTTAAACTTCTCTGCAGTATTTAAATAAGTAATTATCTCTCAGAAATACTTCTTTGATGTATGCTTTCACCCTAGGCTTCAGTGACTGGGGTCTACAAATAACCTAATTGTGATCATTTATGTTTTTTAAGTTTGGTTCTGTGAAGGGGGACCCAGACTTCACAACCTACTCCAACACTTCACTAAAGGAATGGCAAAGAGGAGAGAATAACTTTACAGATTAAATTTACCAAGGAGATTAGAGTTGACTCTAACAGAATGCCACTTTAAACAATTCAAGGAACAAAGGCACCATTAAACTGCTTTGTGAATTATACCTACAAAATGTTTATCCATTGAGTTTTCATTTCTTCCAATAAATTAAGGAAATGAAACTGTCATAAAAAATAAACTTCCAGAATCTTCACTAGAAAGTCTGCATATTAAAGAATTTAAAGGAAATAAACATGGTTTATTTGCCACAATATTTAAATATTGCTGGAGGAAATATTAGTGGCTAAGTGTACCCATATTCAGATTGGATATCAATGCAACATAGGGTCACATGTGGTCACCTATGGGAAATGGGCGTCTTTAGAACAAATTCATACATTTTTCAGCTCTAGAGCAACTGATCTAGAAACCGTTGAAGAATCACACATTTGTTTCTCAAAACAGGCAGAACAGCTCACTCAAGGCTTTTATGTCTGTTTATGACAAACTGTTGCCAGTTCACAAAGTTGCAAAGTTCCTAATAAACAAATGTGGCTTTTGTTGCTGCTTGACTAAACAACCCTGTGCAAGCTAGAACACTCTACCACAATGCGTAGGTGGCTGCTGACACGATCATGAGCGTGATCCCCAGCCAATTGCCCACTTTCCTGAATGCAAAAACCCAGAATGGAACACAACACTTTTACTTTGTATTGCTTTTAGAAATATCAAAACATGAGGAATTGAGTTCTTCTACCCAAGCTGTTCCTCCAGCAGACACTCAGGAAAAGAGGGAAAGCAGAGCATCAGAGTTAGCAGTTTCACAATGATGCCTTAGAAGAGAATGAGAACAAGGAAGAGACATCTGGGGACTGTGCTTAGATTGTTCTTAGGGCTCAAAGTAGTAGGGTGTGCTTAGTAAAAGCAAAGCTTGCAGGTCCGAGGTAGAGGGATCAGCATCAACTGTTCTTTTTAAAACCCTGAGCATCTGGCGAAACAGCAAACCATAGAATGAACTATGGGTAGCTACAGAAATAAGGCAACAAGTTATTATGAGACTGAAGGCTATTTGGGGGTGAGTTAGATATAGTGATTAAGAAGCCGTTGCGGAGGGGATCGGCGCTGTGGTGTAGTGTGTAAAGCCGCTGCCTGCATTGTTGGCATCCCATATGGGCAATGGTTCGAGTCCCGGCTGCTCTACTTCCAATCCAGCTCTCTGCTATGGCCTGGGAAAGCAGTAGAGGATGGCCCAAGTCCTTGGGCCCCTGCACCCGTGTGGGAGACTAGGAAGAAGCTCCTGGCTCCTGGCTTCGGATGGACGTAGCTCCAGCTGTTGTGGCCATCTGGGGAGTGAACCAGCTGATGGAAGACCTCTCTCCCTCTCTCTGCCTCTCTTTCTCTCTCTGTGTAACTCTGACTTTCAAGTAAATAAATAAATCTTGAGAAAAAAAAAAAAAAAAGAAGAAGAAGCCGTGTGGCATGCCTCCATCCCATATTGGAGCACCTGATTTTTGAGTCTTCCAGATTCCTGTTTCCTGCTAATGCAGACACTAAGGTGGATGTGTGTGTGTATGTGTGTGTGTGTGTGTGTGTGTGTGTGTGTAGCTGGGTGTGGGTGTGGGTGGGTCGGGGGAGGTGGGAACAGGTAATGGTTCAAACATTTGTGAGACCTAGATTGAGTTTCTGGATCCTGGCCTCAGTCTGGCCTAGCACCAGCCAATGTGACCATCTGGGAAATGAACCAGACGATGGGAACATGCATGTCCTCTGTCTCCCTTTCTCTCCGTGCCTTGTGTCTGTTTCCGTCTCTTAAATAAACAACTAAATAACAAAATCTAAAAATATTTTCCTGATAAACGTATTTTATTTATAGCCAAAAGTATTAAAGTCCGCATATAGCTGTTGGTGCTTGCATAGAAGCATTATTAACTGAAATGTTATAGCCCTAAACACAACACACCAACTAGCCCTTTGGGCTAAACCAACAAAAGGGGGGGAAAAAGGATTCCACATTCCTTTCCTTATATGAGGATACTTCAAAAATAATCATGGAAAGTTTCAATTAAAGGATAAATTTATTTTGGTGAAAATATTTTTGAAATCTATGCATAGTGTCTTTATAGTGTGCGCTTCCGTGAACTTTTTGAAGACGCTGCATATGTTGAAGACTGTCCATCAAGGTCACCTGGCACTGTGCACGCAGAACCAACAGCAGGAAGCACTTCCCTTCTGAGACCATCTTCCTGTCTCACCACTCTGCTAATTGCTGTTGTCTCGCCCCTCTTATCTACAGTCTGTGGAGGGTCAACTAGCAGTTTATGCTTTCTTCTCTCCAAATTTTCATTTCAGATTCAGTGGGTATTTTCCAAATGCTATCTGGCCAAGCTGATGCTTGCTTGGGGAGGTCCTTTTCTTTGGACCAACATCAATAACAGCTCAATGAAACTGCTTTAATTGCCCAGGTCTCTTGATCTCTAGAATTTGATTTAATGCACTTATTTGGTGTTATTTATCCTGCACCAAAATGAGCTGCCACACAGCCAAGAATCAAGTCAAGTCTGATTTGTTGGGGAAAGACAACTCAATAAAACAAACCCCAAACTTTCACACTTTCTTTGGCATATATTAGTAATTGGCACACCATTGGATGTTTTAGTAAGCTTGAATACTTAAGTATTTCTCATAACCACTTTCCTGATATTTGTTTTTGTTTAAGGTTTGTTTATTTATTTGAAAGGCAGAGTTACAGATAGAGAAGACGGAGAGACAGGCAGGTCTCCCATCCACTGGTTCACTCCCCAGATGGCCACAATGACTGGAGTTAAGCCAGGCTGAAGCCAGGAGCTAGGAGCTTCCTCCAGACCTCATGGGTGGCAGGAGCCCAAGTGCTTGAAAACATCTTCCACTGCTTTCCCAGGCACATTAGCAGAGAGCCCATATGGAATGTCAGTGTTGCAGGCGAGGGGGAGGGGGAGGGGGAGGGGGGAGGGGGAGAGGACTTTCCCAAGCCATAGCAGAGATCTGGATTGGAAGGGTAGCACCCGGGACTTAAAGCAGCACCCAAATGGGATGCTGGCACTACAGGCGGCAGCTTTACCCAGTATGCCACAGCACCAGCCCCCAAATTCAACTTTTTAAATATGAAAAATTTTCCATCCTTACTCAACTGGGGAGTTTGCTTTTCAGTTCGAGTTCTTTTCCATTTGGAAAAAGCAGTGTGTGTGTGTGTGTGTGTGTGTGAGTTTAATATCCCAATTACACTGGTCATAATGGTCTGTGATTTAGTTGATCATCAGTGCTGTTGTCAAATATACATTTAACCTATGTGAGGTTTTTAAGAAAAGGTTAAATATGCTAACAAAAGCATTATGTGGGGACAGGAAAATTGAAACTCTTAAATACTTAATGAGGATTCAGATTTGATTTGAACTTCAACACGGAACTTTTAAAATTTTTTTTGAAGTTTTTTTTATTTATTTGAGAGGCAATTACAGACAGGGAGAGGAAGAGACAAAGATCTTCCATCCACCGATTCACTCCCCCAACGGCTGTAACAGCCAGTGCTGCAAGCCGCAGCTTTACCCAATACGCCACAGCGCTGGCCCCTAAAATTTTATCTTAAGTAGGCTAAGCCTCTGCCTGTGGCACTGCTGGCATCCCTAAGCACTGGGTCATGTCCCGGCTGTTCCACTTCCAATCCAGCTGTCTGCTATGACCTGGGAAAGTAGCAGGAGATGGCCCCAGTCCTTGGGTCCCTGCACCCACGTGGGAGACCTGGAAGAAGCTCCTGGCTCCTGGCTTCTGATTGGCCCAGCTCCAGCCACTGCAGCCATTTGAGGAGTGAAGCAGTGGATGGAAGACTTTTCTCTCTGCCTCTCTCTCTGTCTGTAACTTTACCCCTCAAATAAATAAAATCTTAAAAAAAAAAAAAATTGTACCCTGAGTTACATGAAACAATGCCTAAACTCAGGAAAAGCAGTATTTGCTGGTTAAACTGGTAGCAACAGTCACATAATTGCTAAAAGCTTGAAAGGCAAGACAAACAGCAGACATAGAAGGTGGAATTATTTCTGTCTGCAGAATTATGTTCTAAGCACTAAAAAAGGTAGGAAAAGAGAAGGCTTGCTGCTATCTTCATGGGATTTTTTTGAGCCAGTAACTACTTTCCCCTCATTTCCAACCAGATTTCACTTTAAGAGTCTCATGTTCTACTGACTGAGCTAGCCGGGCACCTTCAGAATTCACTTTAAAAAACAACAAGGAATAAAAGCTTTTATAAATTAAAATTGTACCTGAATAACATTTGAAGTGTAGTGGAACCATATGCCGGATAGACATAAAAGCACAAAGAAAATTCCAGTGGTAAGAATAGACAAAAAGGATTTGTTATATATACCTTAAATAGGCATTTTAAAGTCTTGGGAATATAGATGAAAACTGAAAATAAAATTCTAAAAAAGTAGAACAGTCCTATTTTTGTTAATAGGCTTTTCAAATGCTAAACTACACCTAGCAGCAGTGAATAAAAAAAAAAAAAAAAAAAGCAGAGTCGTCACACCATTATAGTTTAGCATTGGTCTGTCCACTGGAGGGACCTGTGAACAGAACTAGTTTGTATAGGATGAAGTAGGTTTAGAAAAAACACAGGATGATTAAAAGTATTGTCTTTAAACCTGAACATAATGCCAAGGAGTAGTCAGGAAACATTCTAAACTATGTTCAATTAGCATCAGGAAGCTAAAAGATGTAATTCCATATTTAATCTTATTTCCTCTAAATCTAATTTTCATTGATGACCCTATATAAATAAAAGTGCTTGGCTACAAATAGTTTTTTAAATATCTACCTATGCTAGGGGCTGGCACCGTGGCACAGTAGGTTAATCCTCCCCCTGCAGCGCCAGCATCCCATATGGGCCCCGGTTCTAGTCCAGGTGGCTCCTCTTCCGATTCAGCTCTCTGCTGTGGCTTGGGAAAGCTGTAGAGGATGGCCCAAGTCCTCGGGCCCCTGCACCCATGTGGGAGACCTGGAGGAAGCTCCTGGCTCCTGACCAGCACAGCTCTGGCTGTTGCAGCCATCTGGAGAGTGAACCAATGGAAGGAAGACCTTTCCCTTTGTCTCTCCCTCTCACTGTCTGTAACTCTACCTTTCAAATACATAAATAAAATCTTTTTTTTTTTTTTTTGACAGGCAGAGTGGATAGTGAGAGAGAGAGATAGAGAGAAAGGTCTTCCTTTGCTGTTGGTTCACCCTCCAATAGCCACCACGGCTGGCGCGCTGCGGCCGGCGCACCGCGCTGATCCGATGGCAGGAGCCAGGTGCTTCTCCTGGTCTCCCATGGGGTGTAGGGCCCAAGCACTTGGGCCATCCTCCACTGCACTCCCTGGCCACAGCAGAGAGCTGGCCTGGAAGAGGGGCAACCGGGACAGGATCCGATGCCCCGACCAGGACTAGAACCCGGTGTGCCGGCGCCGCTAGGCGGAGGATTAGCCTAGTGAGCCGCGGCACCAGCCCATAAATAAAATCTTTAAAAAAAAATAAAATATACCTATGCTATCAAAACTCCGTATTTTGGAAAAAATTAAAGAAATTTACTTTTGTACCCTGCCCCTCTGAAACAAAGAAACAGCCTAGAAGATGAGTTTTGTGTTGGTTATTTGCTTCTATTATACCTTTTATAGCACAAGCTGCATGATGAGTCTACTGGGAGATGGGAGCCTGTTTGCAAAGCACAGCTGAAGACAAAAGATGACATTCCGACTAATGTGCACCTGTATCTTAGAGGCTAGGATTATGAGTTGATATGTGGGTGGGTGGGGGTGGTTATCCTTAAGAGAAAAGAGTGAATTCTGTCTTCAAGGATTCATAATCCAAGAACAGAAAAGGCAGATGATTACATCTCATGTCCTAAACTATTCAAGTCATTTCTCTCTCCAGACACATCCCTTCTCTTTGGTTTCTTATCTCACTAAACTATACTACCAACCACCCACTCATAAATAAAACCTTAGCTATCATCTCACCACCAAACTCCATCCCCTGCATACATGACAATCACCTCAAATCCTGCCCACTTAAATTTCTCATTCATCTATCTGCTCTCTCCGGTCAGATCTCCGGTCACCAGCACCTCTTACATTTTAGAGGGCAAGAATAAGTCCAAACACATCCATAGCCACTGCAAATTTTCAATGGATTTCATAATAAATCCATCCACTAAAACGGTATGTAAATTTATTATTTTTTAATTAAAAGCTGACATAGTACTAGGAATAGCAGGCACTACTTCAACTTGTGCTATTAGAGTATGCAGGAGTATTAAGAGAACATAGATGAAAGAAGACAGCTCACTCAGAAACTCAGACATTCTTGCACACGGAGAGAACGAGAGCTCCACAATCACCGGTCAATGTCACATTCCTGCCCTTGGTTTTGTTCCCAAACCATTTCCTGCTTTACAGCCTCTTTAATGTACTTAAATCACTTCCCATCCCCCAAAGTTCACTGCTTATTTTGGCTTAAAAACAACTTATAGCCTCAAATTTCTCAAAGTAGAGAATAGCATAGAGACCTCCATGAGGTACAATTATCATAGGAAATCTTTCTACATCTGTGGTCTACTCTTCAGTTTTTGGAAACAATCTTAGAAGCCATATAATTTCACCTGTAAATATTTTAGTATATCTATGATAGAGATTAAAAAAACCCTTAATCCTAATGCCACTGTCACATGTAACCAAAATCAGTATAATTTCCTTAATAACAAAGATCCACTCAAGTCACCTCTTTCTAATTTTTTTTTTTCTCATGATTGACTCGTAGATGCTGATGTATACTTTGTTGATTTCTTAGTATTGCTTGCAAGACCCTTCATCATCTGGCCTCTGTCTTCCTTTCCAACTCAGTTCTAGGTTCACTTTTTTCTTTCCGCTAAGTCCTGCACTTCCAACCATACTTACTGAATTTCTTTCTGTTCCCTGCGCCTGCAATGCCTCCTGGTACTAAGCCTTTATACAGTACAGATTTTGGCAGCCTCGGCCTCCTCCCACCAGATCCTCCTGGTCACACACCTCTCAGAACTCAGGTCTCAAAAAACACAAAAACAAAAACAAAAAATCCTCTTCCTGTTAAATGCCCTGGTCTCTGCTTCTGGGCCCAGAAATGAACTGTCAAAAATACCACTCACTGCCCAGTTAGGTTACAAACCCTCGTGGCCCCTCTCATCAAGTCCTTATTTACAAACAAATGTGATTTATAACTTCATGCTTGCTAGAAGCCAACCTTCCCTTCTTTTAGGTGCTTTGTCCAATATTTTCATGGAATGGTTACCATCCATTACTTTTGCCTTCTGACATATATTCATGCAGATTAGAGAAATCTGTTAAAACGTGTTCCATATGGACAAACCAGACTTGTATTTAAAGATTGCCAATAGTAAGAAAATCCACAGAATTACTTGATAATTCACATAATATTTAATAACCCTAAAATCTTTCCAAAGTAAAAAATACCTAGCTGTGATAAAAGGTGGTGGGCAAAAGGGCTCATGGAAAAGGAAGACACAATCAACAAGGCAGGGCCCGGAATCCTATGGGTATAGTAACAGAACACGGCTGCATGTTATTCTGAAAGTGGCACCAACTGTTGAAAACAGAGAAGGCCTCATCAAGGACATGGCTGGTTTTCAATAGAAAACTGCCTACATAAGCAGACTTTCTCTGCAGATTTTCACTGAAGTACAACCAGAAACCTGTGTTTGAAGATCTACTATCAAAAGGAGTCTTCTAGGCAATGACTGCTGATCACTTAACACAGATTTCCTTATCTACAGCAATAAAACCATGCATAACAACAAGGTAGGTGCAAAAATTTCTCTGGGTCCTTAACAAGTCTATGTTCTGTTGTGAAACACTATACTAATATATAACATATAATGTAGATATTTTTAAATATTTATTTATTTGAAATGCAGTATTACAGAGGGAGAGAGAAAGAGGGAGGGAGGGAGGGACAGGGAGAGCGGTCTTCTATCCAATGGTTTACTCCTAAAATGGCCTCAACGGCAGGGCCAGGCCAGAGCCAGGAGCTTCTTTTGGGTCTCCCATGTGGGTGCAGGGGCCCAAACACTTGGGCCATCTTCCATGGCTTTCCCAGGTCTATTAGTAGGGAGCTGGATCAGAAGTGGAGCAGCTGGGACTTGAACCCGCAGCCATATGAGAAGCAAGCACTGCAAGAGGCAGCTTAACCCATTAGGCCACAGCGCCGGCCACTGTATGGTATATTACTATTGGTTCCCTTTGTTACTTTAAGAAAGCTTTGCTTTGGAGAAGCATTTACAGATATGCATATATACTTTATAAACAATCTCATCAACATTGTAATCATGCAAATCTAACTAGGATTTGTCACTATTATGCTATAGTCTCTCAGCCAAGAAAATGTTTTTATTTTAGTTTAACGACACTCAAGTGGAATATTTTAAAACATTTTAAATATGTAAAACCCTTTTTGAATTTGTATCTTATTAATAATTTAAATATATATAGCCCAGACTTAAGAATCAGAAAAGCTATAGCTCACTTGCATAGCACTTATTGTTGCCCAACTACTATTCTAAATACTTATGTAATCATGACCACAACTCGATGAGGTGAGTATTATTACCCACACAGTATTGGATGCACACAGATGAAATGAATTGTCCAGAATCACCAGCTAGTATGCAGTGGAGGCAGCATCTGGTGTTTCGACAGTCATGCTCAGCATGCCATTCTTCCCCTCTCTGGGGAAAGCATCTACAAACGGGCACACACCTTCAGGATGAATTTTTTTTAATATTTATTTCATTTATTTAAAAGACAGAGTTAGAGAGAGAGGTAGAGACAGAGAGAGAGGTCTTCTATCCGCTGGTTCACTCCCAAGATGACCACAATGGCCAGAGCTGCGTCGACCCAAAGCCAAGAGCCAGGAGCTTCTTCCAGGTCTCCCACGTGGATGCAGGGGCCCAAAGACTTGGGCCATCTTCCACTGCTTTCCCAGGCCACAGCAGAGAGCTGGATCAGAAGAGGAGCAGCAGGGACTAGAACTGGTGCCCATATGGGATGCCGGTGCTTCAGGCCAGGGCTTTAACCCGCTGCACCACAGCCGGCCCCCAGGAGGAAATCTTTACAGCATTGAAAGGAGGTGGGATTCCAAGCATCCACAACACCAGGACAACCAGTGTTGGAGATCAGTGGATTCCCAAGGCCAGATCCGCCCTGCTGCACCCTTTAGACGAGCAGAAAATATGTTCCAGACTCAAATAGGAACACCTCACATTTCCTTCATAACTGTGATTTCCAGGCTGGGTCAACTTAATTCCTACAACTTTTCCTTTTATATTCACTTTCAGCACAGGAGTGAGGGGCAGGCACTTAGCCTCGCAGTTAAGACCTCAGCGTCCCAAAGTGAAGAACCTGGGTTTGAATCTCAGTTCAGACTCCTGACTCCAGCTTCCCACCAATGCAGACCCGGAGAGGCAACAATGACGGCTCAAGTAATTGGGTTCCTGCTACTCATGTAGGAGACATGAATTCAGTTTCCCAGCTTCAGACAGGCATTTGTGGGCATTTGGGGAGTGAACTAGAAATTGAGAGTGCTCTCTGTCTCCATTTCTAATACAGAGGACAGAATTTCCCCCTAAAGAGTAGAACTCCATCATATTTAGTTGGTGGTGCTAAGGAGTTAAAGAAATGTTCGGTCAGACTCTTTCTGTTATGAGCTACACAGGGGGCTTCAAAAAGTTCATGGATAGATTGAATTAAAGGTTAAACTTTCTGAAGTTCTTTCATACTGAGAGTATTTTCCAGAACAGCAACCAAGGCAGACTGGTCCCTTTCTTGCTTCAACTTGAGAAGCTTTGCTTTTCCTTCCTATTTGGAGAGGCTATTCCAAATCTCATTTGAAGTATGGGCTTTCAGGGCTAAAAAAGGTTCAAAGCATAGTCACAGCAAGGCCTTGGATCACAAGTTGAGAGACCGGAATCCTTATCTCAGTTTGGCCATAAGCAAGCAATAACTAACCCTGGGTAGGCAGTTTAACAACCTTGGGTTTCAGTTTTCTCATTTAGTACAATCCTATTATTTTACGGATTTCCAAGGATTGAAGTATGGAAAGGAATGCAAGTAATCTCACCAAAAACAGGTGAAAAGGCAAACCAAAATTCCATTGCTCACAGAAAGAGAAGGAGGGTGATTTATTGATAGTGTGTACCAAAAATTAGATACTCTAGGTGTTTCCTCTCAGTGCTCAGACCATGAGATTGGTCCTGTTGCATGAAACACTGCTATCTCCCAAAGATTTAAGAAGCTTTTGGTGCTTTTATTTAGCTAGATGAAAATAATTCATGGACAACAGGTGTATACAGGTTAAGATAATGAACAGCAAAAGTCATTCATCAATCCTAGTCCCTATAACATGCCCTTGGTAATCCCAGAAGCAAATGAAACACAGGTCAACTTTGCATGGTAACATTTCAGAACCCCAGACCCCAGTTCTAACTCTGATTCTGCCACTTGATGACAATTAAAGTAATCTCCTAGATCCTCAGGGTCTTCTGCCCCACCTCTCTGACATTCTCAAATAAAGGACTATGTTAAATGCTGGGCAATGGAATATTATAATTTTAAAACAATTATTTTTATTCCTCTGTAATCACACAGAGTAGGCCTCAAGAAAAAGGAAATAAATTCATGGGAGAGTCATCCATGAGGTCCCATTCACTGCTTTCCATATGAATGGAATAAGGAGGAGACTATTTTTGGAAATCTGACCCTGAACACTTTTTCCCACCAGAGCTGAAACCGATTAAGCAAGATCTTAATGCAGAAGCGTCTGGATTAGATTGATTAGAGCAGAGATGTGGATACTTAAACTAAAGAAAAGAATTGTATAAGGTTGAAGGTATAAAGGTCATCTTTCCCAGAACAAGAGTTGGTTACTTGGAAGCAAAGTAAACAATGGAAAGTTACTGAGTGACCTGAGAGGCCAACACCAAAGGATATAAAAGAGCAAACTACTGTGTTACTAACTGACAATGACATGGGTGCAGTCTCAAAACTGGGAAATAATATATTACTAATTAACATAAACTATGCTCAAAATAGTGACAGAATGGACATTTAACTGAACAATTAAGACGCCAAACTCCTATTTCACAGTACTTGGGTTTGAGTCCAGGATGTGGCTTCCGACTTCAATTTCCTGCTAATGCAGACCAAAGGAGGCAAGAGATGATGGCTCAGGTAATATAATACCTGCCACTCACTTGGGAGAAGTTAGGCCCCAGCCCAGACTGCTGTGGGCATTTGGGGAGTAAACTGGCAAACAGGAGCACTCACTTGTCTCTCAAATAAGTAAAAATTAAAAAAAGAAAAAAAGTTGGTATTTAAATGGCCTTTTGGAAATACTTAAAATTGAGAAAAATATTCCAAGCAATCTGAAATTGCCTATCATGACTGAAAGGATTAAACTATCCCAGTAGCATTAACATTGAAAGGCAGATAGTGTACATAATCAACCTAGACTAGGCCTGCAAGGTCATGGATTTGCAATCATAGATTTGACCTCTGAGGGAGGTTAGCAGGCTATTCCAGTTTTAACCCAACATGACACACACATACCCTTAAGCCAAATAACTTTGGAAGGGCAGCTGATCAGATGTTATAAATTTGTTAGTAGAAATAACAAAGTCCTACCTCAAATACTTTTGGGAATAAATATAAACCAAATAAGTGAACTCCATCAAAGTTTATTTCCATCATTACTTATGGCTTCTATTTTTGAAAATAAGTTGGGTCTGGTCAGTAATATTTTTTGAATAATGGTGAGTACAGTTGTCCATCATTCTTAATGAAAGCTTGTGAGTCTAAATTCATGTAAATGGTAATAAGAAAATTTACTTTCTCCAAATCAACATTTTACATTTATAGAAAGCTATTTGAGGTATAAGCCTGCACAGAAAACAAGGATTCTTCTTCCAGTGCTAAGTTCAGTGAAGCTTTATGTATTGTGGCTTCAAGAAAAATTAGAAACTTTTACAGCTCAATGGAGTCTTTTTTCCTTATTTTTTATAGACATCCAAAAGTTAAGCTTCAGTCATCAAGCTCTTATTTTGGTAATAAAGAAATCTTTACATCATGTTGTAAAAGGTACTTGAAAAAGCTCATGGGGAATTAAGATAAGTTCATTCCATAATTTTGAAATCCATAATTTTTTTCCTAATATGCATTTTTCATGAACTTTCTAAAGACTACTCTATATGTGGATTTTTTTAAAATTGCAATAAACTTCTTTTTAAAAAGATTTATTTATTTATTTGAAAGTCAGAGTTACACAGAGAGAGAAGGAGAGGCAGATAGAGAGAGATAGAGAGAGAGAGAGGGAGAGAGAGAGAGAGAGAAAGACAGAGAATCGTCCATTCACTGGTTCATTCCCCAACTGGCCACAATGGCCAGAGCTACGCAGATCCAAAGCCAGGAACCAGGAGCTTCTTCTGAGTCTCCCACACAGATGCAGGGACCCAAGGACTTGGGCTGTCCTCTATTGCTTTCCCAGGCCATAGCAGAGAGCTGGATCAGAAGTGGAGCAGCCGGGACTTGAACTGGCACCCATATGGGATGCTGGCACTGCAGGTGGCGGCTTTACCTGCTACACCACAGCACCGGCCCCCAAAATAAACCTATCTTTAAAATTCCATTTTCTAGGAGCTTTTTGAAGTATGCTTGTATACTTCATAAAATTTTTAATTATTTATTTTATGAGAGAGAGAGAGAGAAAGATCGATCGATCGATCTAATGCGCTGGTTGAACCTCAAATGTCCAAAATAGTCAAAGCTCGGACATGCCGAAGACAGGAGCTGGGAACTCTATCCAGGTCTCCAGGATGGATGGCAGGGACTCAACAATTTAAGCCGTCACCTGCTACCTACCAGAGGACACATTAGCACAAGGCTAGAATTGGGAGCACAGCTGAGACTCGAAGCCAAGCACTCTGCTATGGGATGTCTCCCAAGCAGGGTCTAACTGCTATGCCAAATGTCTGGCCCACTATATACTTCAGATACGAATAATTCTATTTACCAACTTAAAAGATTAATAATTTTAAGGAATTCTTTATAGTTATTAAAATAAAAAAGTTATCATATACTTACGTTGTACTCTGATGAGACTTTCTAAATAATATAAAGTTAACCATTATGATTGACTTTTGAGATAACTCTGAGAGACACTTCCTTAATCCCTTTCTTCCTCTTGGCTTTATAGCTAACCACTTCCTTGGGAAAGGTCACCACCTGTCAGGTTAGCCTCACCCAGGCCTGACAGGATCAGACTCTCTACAGGTTCAGGAAGAGAAAGATTCCAATGACCTTTGCCGTCTTGTAGATCTCCAAAAGACACAGCTCCTCACAGCCACGTTTCCTCACTACAGAACCTCCTGAACCAACACGTAGGCACAGATAAGGGAACTCAGAAAGTTCCAGGAAAATGGAATTTAAAAATAAGTTTATTTTGCTGCAAAAGAAAGTTTTGAAACTCGTGTGTAATTGTTCCATATTAAGCATTTCCTATGAACTTCTTGAAGAACCCTTGGATTCCCAATACGATTCTTTAACACCCTGATCTTTCTTCAAAAAATAGAATCAAGGGAAGTCAGAACTCTTAAGCCATCAGACTGATTAATGCCATCAGCTTTCTCCCCTTAGCTATGCTTCCACACATTTATGTAGCCCCATGTGGGGTTTTACAGTTGCTGCCTACACAGCTCTGTCTCTCTGCTGGTTGTGAGCTGCAAGGCCAGAGGCTGTATCTTACTCATGTCAGTGTCACTGGTCACCAGCCGAGTGCCTGCCACCCAGGCACTAGACTGGCTGTTGAGGGAATACATCAATGTACACACTCAAAGACACCAGAATTATCTTACACATTACCAAAGGACTTTAGGCACCTCTCTTTTGCTAAAAGAGCCAGTAATAAGTCTGCAAAGTTATGATTCCCATGTATGATAAGAGACCCCCAAATTTCATCTGGCTTATTGTTGGTTACCTGTGTGATTACATCTTTTCCCATGATATCGATGTGGGACAAGTCAGGGTGATAGTTAAGTTCACCAGCTGGAAGCCATACCTCTCCCACTCCATGTTATCACGTCCACCTACCTGTCAATCAGAGGACCCTTTCCCCAGGATGTACCTCCCCTTACCTGGGACCTGGGGGCAGTAGTATGTAGCCACTCCCCTTTTCTAAGCACATAAGGCTGGTAAAGGGGACTCGCTTGCTCTCCCTCTCCCTGTCTCTCTCCATGTGTACTCAGGGTGAGCAGCATTTGGAAGTCCCTCTTTACTTTTCCTGTCTCTCTCTCTCTCTAAAGCTCTCATGTGCCTGTGTATTCTCCTCAGTTTGTAAATAAAGCTATCATGCTGCACGTCATGTTGGTGCCCATACTTGGAATTCTTCTCTGAGTAAGAGGCAAGAGTCTGGAATAGAAATTTAGGCCCAATCTAGCCCACAACAATATAGTATCTTATATAAAAGGGGAATGACATGGGACTGGTGTGGTGGTGCTGTGGATTAAGCAATGTCAGCATCCTATGAGTACCGATTGGAGTCCTGGCTGTTCTGCTTCCAATCCGTTTCCCTGCTAATGTGCCTGGGAGGGAGTGGAGGGTGGATTAGGTGCTTGGGACCCTGTACCCACGCGGGAGACCTGGATAGAGTTCCAGGTTCCTGGCTTTGGATTGGCCCAGCTCCTGCCATTGCAGCCATCAGGGGAGTGAACCAGGTACTCTCTCTAACTGCCTTTCAAGAAGTAAATAAATTAAAAAAAAAAAAAAAAAAAGAGGAGGAGGGGAGTGAGATGTAAAACAAAAGGTTTAAGAAAACAGTAAAGCAAGAGCAGCATTGCTGTATAGCAGGTTAAGCCAGTACTTTAGACACCAGCATTCCATATCAAATCCAACCCCCTGATGATGCTTCTGGGGAAGCAGTGGAAGATGACCTAAGTACTAGGGACTCTGCCACCCACATGGGAATCCCAGGTGTGGTTCCAGGATTCTGGCTTTGGCCTGGCCCAGCCCTGCCTCTTGAGACCATTTGGGGAATGAACCAGTGAATGGAAGATCTCTGCCTCTCCCTGTCACTGCCTTTCAAATAAATAAATCTACAAACAGAACAATGCAGTAAAGTAAAACCCTGTATCCAGCTCCAGAACATTACAGATCCCTTGGAAACCCCAACACAACTTTCCAGGATTGCAATCCTTGATGGAAGTTTCCAAGACAGAATTTTCAAAACATTCAATGCTGAAAAACCCTTGAGGAAATTCCTTAAATGATTCACAGTTACAGCTTTTATAATTGCACACCTCAAACATCACCAAAGACAAAATCAATCCTTGAAAAAGATTCTATTCATCTTTGGGCTTCCTTCATTTCTTCACGATTTGGCTCCTTCCCGCAGAGCTTATACTTACCAGAGACACTGGTTCTCGTGCTTCCTGGATATTTATGTTCATCTGCACGGCCATGGGATGGGTACCAATATCATCGCCATTGGAGTTAGCAGAAGTAAATTTTAGAAATCTAGCATGCGACAGGTGTAGGATTTGAGCCTGGGCAGTCTGGGTCCAAGTCCATGTTGTTGGCAACTTGCTAAGCTGTAATTTGTTGGGATCTTGGCTATCTTACCAGCTGGGAAAGTGCTGCTTTTTCTACCCAAGAGTGACGCATTTCGTTCCATGAGTAATGGATTTCCCTGCATGAGTAATGGATTTCCTTCCCTGAGTCCTGAGGGAAGACTGTACTTTCTCTCCCTCAGTCCTGCCTCCTGACAGCTGCCCCGAGGGTAACTGTCTTATTTGCCCTGGGAGGTGACATCCTTCTCAACACTAGACAGCCCCACCCATCTCTTAACTCAGAGCTGCCAGCTCTGGGTCATGTGACGCAGTCAGTGCCTGTGTGGATGTTTATCCTGCTCCCCAGTGACTTACAAGAGGGGCATTTCCTGGAAACACTGTGGTTGGCCACTTCACTGTAGTGAGGTGTTTAGAAGGGCTGAATCACTCCTGTTGCTTGGTAACCTGTTTGTGTTTGGCAGGAAGCAGGCGGCTCAGGTGCAGGTACAGTCACAGGCAGGACACACATTTATTCAGCACGACCTCCTACCAACACCACACAGCTGATTTCATGCTTAGCCTTGACATGGTTCTTTCCCACCCTCTCACTGTCAGAAGCAGCTCCTCCAGTCATTCTTTTTACATTCAGCACAGCATACAATCAACAGAGCACTAGTAGCTGAAATGCAGCCTACGTTGTTTTTCCTGAGTTCTTTGCACATACGAGGGAACTGGAACGGTATGGTGTCATGGAAGCTATGTGTCATCCCTGGAAGAATGAGTTCTCTCATGAACTCACAGTTAATGTAACATACCCTGGAACAGCTCCGACTCACTACTTCTGACCTCACAGCTAAGGAATTTTTTTTTCCAGGCAAAAAATAAAAGAGGTGACTCATTTGGTGTGCTACCCTCCAGGTACCCCCCCCCCAAAAAAAAAAAACCAAACCAGTTACACATAAACATGTGTGTGTGTATACATAAAAAAAAAAATTGATGACCACAATATAAGTAACTTCAAAAGTGTCAAAATCGAAGGGATTCATCCTCAAATACCACAATGAATATAATTGTATAGCACAGCTGATCTAAGGTCACTTTACTAACTGAACTTCTGTCTTCAAATTTATAATTTTTAAGATTTATTCATTTTCATTTTACTTGAAAGGCAAAGAGGAGAGGGGAAGAGAGAGAGGATGGGGAGAAGAAAGACAGGTGAGGGGAAGAGAAAATGAAAGATGGAGAGAGAGAGAGAGAGGGAGAGAGATCAATCTTCCATCTGCTGGTTCACTCCCCAAATACCCACAACAGCTCTAGGCTGAAGCCAGGAGCCTGGAACTCAATTCAGCTCTCCTACATGGGACTCAAGTACTTGGGCCATCATCTGTTGCCTCACAGGGTTACATTAGCAGAAAGCTGGAATAACAAGGGGAGCAGCTGGTACCCAAACCAGGTACTTACTCCGATATGGGAGAAGGCATCCCAAGTTGTGACTTAACCACTGTGCCAAAAGCCTGCCCCTCTTCAAATACAAGTTAGCATTGTGCCTAGCTCACTCTGAGAGCCAAAAATCTAGCCTAGAGTACACTCAGCTTTCATTCCAGGTAAGTTCTCCAACAATTACTGCTTGTCCCTTAACACCTGATGGCTCTACTGTTTTCCTAGCATTTCTTTTTTCTTTCTTTCTCTCTCTCTCTTTTTTTTTTTTTTTTTTTTTTTTTTTTTTACAGGAAGAGTGGACAGTGAGAGAGGGAGAGAGACAGAAAGGTCTTCCTTTGCCGTTGGTTCACCCTCCAATGGCCGCCGCGGCCAGCGCACTGTGGCCAGCGCACTGCGCTGATCCGATGGCAGGAGCCAGGTGCTTCTCCTGGTCTCCCATGGGGTGCAGGGCCCAAGCACTTGGGCCATCCTCCACTGCACTCCCGGGCCACAGCAGAGAGCTGGCCTGGAAGAGGGGCAACCAGGACAGAATCTGGCACCCCAATGGGGACTAGAACCCGGTGTGCCGGCGCAGCAAGGCAGAGGATTAGCCTAGTGAGCCGCGGCGCCGGCCTCCTAGCATTTCTATATATTAAATAATCAAAGGTGAAAAATCAGGTTTTTAAAAAGCACACACATATATATACATCAGATAATGATTTTTATCCTTTTCAGGGTATGTACCTACTACAGACACAAGAAAGTAAGATGTAAGGAGGAACCTAAATGTTATCTCTTGTTGAAAAAATCCTGAATAACTGAGTTTCTTTAATGCTTATGGACTGAATGATATAACTTAGAAAGTTTGCTTCTTTCTTCTCATCAACTAATATTCATCCTCTTTTTTAAAGATTTATTTATTTTACTTGAAAGTCAGAATTTCAGAGAGGCAGAGAGGCAGAGAGAGAGAGAGAGAGAGAGAGAGAGGTCTTCCATCCTCTGGTTCACTCCCCAAATGGCCGAAACAGCCAGAGCTGAGCTGATCCAAAGGCAGGAGCCAGGAGCTTCTTTTCGGTCTCCCACACAGGTGTAGGGGCCCAAGAACCTAGGCCATTTTCCACTGCTCTCCCAGGCCATAGCAGAAAGCTGGATCAGAAGTGGAGCAGCCAGGACTCGAACCAGTGCCCATATGGGATGCCATCACTACAGGCGGTGGATTTACTCTCTACACCCACAGCACCAGCCCCAATATTCATCCTCTTATATTAGGCTTCTTGTATGCCTGATACTCATAAGTAGTATTAAAAGTCAAATAGTTGCCGGCGCCGCGGCTCAATAGGCTAATCCTCCGCCTTGCGGTGCTGGCACACTGGGTTCCAGTGCCGGTCAGGGTGCCAGATTCTGTCCTGGTTGCCCCTCTTCCAGGCCAGCCCTCTGCTATGGCCTGGGAGTACAGCGGAGGATGGCCCAAGTGCTTGGGCCCTGCACCCCATGGGAGACCAGGAGAAGCACCTGGCTCCTGCCATCGGATCAGCGCAGTGCGCCAGCTGCAGAGGCCACTGGAGGGTGAACTAACGGCAAAAAGGAAGACCTTTCTCTCTGTCTCTCTCTCTCTCACTGTCCACTCTGCCTGTTAAAAAAAAAAAAAAAGTCAAATAGTTAATATAAATTTTGACAGCTGTAAAATAGGTATAAGCGTTTGTAGCAAAAATTTTAATCTTAAACATATATTGAAACATCATCTTCTCCAAACTATTTTTTTGAAAAACATACTTAAGGGTGGGGGGAAAACCATCTTCTCTAAAAAGCTCTTGAATTTCACTATATAAACTTCATAGCAGATTTAATAAAGTGTCCCTTCAGTATATAGAACTGGATAAGATATAAGTATATAGAACTGGCAAGAAGAATGTGGGTGAATTACTCTACGAAGCATTTTGTTTCAAGATTTTCTTTATTTGAAAGAGTTAGAGAGAGAGATATCTTCCATCTACTGGTTCACTCCTTAAATGGCTCCAAAAGCTGGGGGTTGGGCCAGGCCAAAGCCAGGAAACAGGAGCTTTGTCAGGGTCTCTCACGTGGATGGTAGGCGCTCAAGCACTTGGGCTATCTCCCACTGCCTTCCCAGGCACATTAGCAGTACGTTGGATCAAGAGTGGGGAAGCCGTGACTCAATTCAAGCATGCTAGCGTTGCAGTCAAGGGGCTAAACTCACTACACCCCCTCTACAAAGCAACTTGAAGTCCTCAATTAGGTCTAGAGGAGGATTTCCCAATTTGGGATTGAAAGTTTCCAAGGAGATCTGAAACCCTGGATCATGATTCGCTCATACAGGTGACTGGGAATAGAAAGCTTTTAGTTCTTCAGAGTCTCAGAATGGGGCCTGGGTCACGGGCAATGAAACTGCCAGCACATAGCTGAGAACTTGTGCTCATGCATATGTTGCTAACCGCCTGTTTAATACAAATTTCAGTATCACAAAAGAACATTCATTCCTGTGCCTTAACTGAAGATTTGGGCTCCTTAAATGTAAGTGGAGCCCACATCTCAGTGAGCAGAGAGCTGAATTACCACTTCCTGTCTTATCTTTTGAAAACAGATTTAATGAGGTATGTGAATGTCTGATTTGGCCAGGTGATCAGGACAGGCCTTGCCTGTGGCCACACAGAGCTGGCAGTCCAGCTGGGGAAACAAACAGGGAGAGAAATGTTTGTATAATCAAAAAGGTCAAGACTGTTTGCAAACATTGCCAAGTGCAACCCAGTCCAGGGAGGTCAGGGAAGGCTTCCTGGAAGAAGGGCTCCCTGGACTCAGATCTGAGGGGCACAGAGCAGCCAGGCCAGGTGGGGTGGGTTACTCACGGTGGCAGGAAACTGCAAAGGGGCACGGCCTGCACGAGTTGGGACAGAAGGGCAGACAGTTTGGTTGAAATGGGCGAGGCTCTTGAGGACTTTTTCATCTTGTCAGGATATATAGATTTCTGCCCAAAAGATAATGGCATCAGGGCATGCCGTGCTCAGTTGTGGTTGCTGTAACAGTCTCACTTAGGATTCCTGACATTGAGAGACCAAGGAGATGAGCTTACCTTATGCTTCCCTGAAAAATCACACAATCACCCTATACCCAAGGATGACATGTACAAGATTCTTCATCTCCCAATTTTCTATAACACTGGTGAGATGTTGCCAAATGACCCAGGCAGCACAGGTGTGGAGAGCACAGCATATAAGGAAGGGACAACCTGGATGCAAACTCATATCACCACGTTCAGGAGATAACTTCACTTTGAGTCACCTGTTTGAGCCCTCTGCACCTCAAAGTGGAGTTGACAGTCGCTATCTCATAGAGTAGTCATGAAATTGAATGAGATGACACACAAAACACTGAGAACAGGGGCCGGCACAATGTCAATTAATGTGAGCTATTGTCAAAAACAAGGGATCAGTGTTGTGGTGTAGCATGTTAACCCACTGCCTGTGATACCAGCTATATGATACAGGTGCCGGCTGCTCCACTTCTGATCCAGCTCCCTGCTAATGTATCTTGGAAACAGTGGAAGATGGTCCAAGTCTCCGGGCCCCTGCACCCATGTGGGAGACCTGGATGAAGCTCCTGGCTCCTGGCTTCAGCCTGGGCCAGCCCTTGGCTGTTGCAGCCATCTGGGGAGTGAACCAGCAGATGGAAGATATCATTATGTGTCTCTTCTCTCTGTAACTCACTCAAATAAATAAATGAATCCTTAAAAACAACAAAATGATCAGCCTTGAGCATGAAGAGCTCACTGCTCATGATCATATCTAATGTTTTTAAGCCATATAAATTTTATCTTTAGATACCACACAATTTCTTTAGGAAACTGGATATAGCTTCATGTTTAACACTTTCATCACATTTCTATTTAAATAGTAAAACATTTAAGTGGGATGCTAATACAACACAACTATACACGAAAAATCTTCATTTCAACCTTTTGATCTTATGCCACATTTAGACAATGATCTGCTGTCCTCCAGACACACATGCACACGGCCCCAGTGGCCATAATCTGAACCCAAAGGAAAGTTCCTACCATTCTTTCTCTTTAGGTAAGCTCCAAAATCAGAATATTCTTTAGAAATTGGACAGTTTGGGGCCGGGGTTGTGGCACAGCTGGTTAAGCCACTGCCTGCGATGCCATCTGAGATGTTGGTTTGACTTCTGGCTGCTCCACTTCCAATCCAGCTCTCTCCTAATGGCCTGGGAAAAGCAGCTGAGGATAACCCAACTGTTTGGGCCCTTGTACCCACATGAAGGCCTGAAAGAAGTTGATTCAGCCTGACCCAGCCCCGGTTGTTGGCAGCCATCTGGGGAGGAAGCCAGCAGATGGAGGATCTCTCTCTCTAACTCTGAATTCCAAAAAAGTGAATAAATCTTTTTTTTTAAAAAGTCAGAGAATTTAACTAAAATACTATGGCTGCGCATCCAAAGGAATCTGAATAAGTCTATTAATACAATTTTCATAGAAAATAAAAGCACAATGCTTCAAAGCCTAAATATAGACATTGACCAAGAAGAAGTCATGTGCATTTGCCACTGAACATAAAACCATTCAATACCTGCCAGTCTTTCTACCACCTCCATATGTTAGATGTAAATGAAAAAACATTGTTAAAGAATCTGGAAGAATGCATACTTTACAGTAAAACACAGACCACAAGTCTAGAAGTAATACCAAAGTTCAATTAACTACATGTTGAAATGTGTGTCACTTGCCACCAATACTACAGAGAGAATATTAAGTCTCTGCAGAGCTCACTGGATGGGATCCCCATGGCTACCCTGGCTGGATGACTCACCAGCAGGAGGGCTCACAGCACTCAGCATACAGTAGTACTCATGCCTATGACTTACGATCACAAGAGGCCTCCAAGCCAAGTCTGCACAGGGAAGATGCATGGGGGGAGGGGGAGAGGGCAAACTCTGGGAAGACCAGGCACAAGCTTTCAGAGGTTCTCTCCCAGTACATGCATCAGCATTCCTCTAGCCACAGGTGCTAAGTGCTGTCTATCAGGAAAGCTCACTCGAGATGATGCAGTCCTTGAACTTTTCACTAGGATTGTTCACGCAGGCACCTGCTGTTGGACACATACTGGACTATCCCAAAGGAAAGCAGGTGTTTAACAAACCATATATATATATATTTGCACAAACTATTTAGGCAAAGTGAGCCATCCCAATCAGGGACTGTGGGGACACTCCCCAAATCTAAGTTCCCAGATGTCAGCCAAGGGCAAGGAGTGCTTTCTCAGGATAGCAGGCTGAGGCCTGCTGTGTCAACTCACTTGTGCACACTGGCCTAATTCAGCCAGCTATACTAAAGGACACTATTGGAGAAGGGTGTTAAGTGTACCATGTGCCTGAGAAGCACCTTCAACTTGTGTTCACAGGTCTTAAAAGGTAGCATTTTAAACATGGACACTGTCTTCAGTTATATAATCGAAAATAAGGTGGCTATTGGTACAGACTTGTTAAGAATTGCCCTCAGGGGCCAGTGCCATGGATCACTTGGTTAATCCTCCGCCTGCGGCACCAGCATCTCATATGGGCACCTGGTTCTAGTCCTGGTTGCTCCTCTTCCAGTCCAGCTCTCTGCTGAGACCTGGGAAGGCAGTGGAGGATGGCCCAACTGCTTGGGCCCCTGCACCCGCATGGGAGACCAGGAGGAAGCACCTGGCTCCTGGCTTCGGATTGGCGTAGCTCTGGCTGTGGCGGCCGTTTGAGGGGTGAACCAACAGAAGGGAGACCTTTCTCTTTGTCTCTCTCTCACTGTCTAACTCTATATGTCAAATAAAAAACAAACAAACAAAAAAAAGAATTGCCCTCCAGCAACAGGTGCTATAAAAAGAGCTGGGTTCTAGTTCTGCTTCCTTTTCCAGTCATTTTCTTTTTTAAAATACCATTGAAAAGTCTGAATAAATGGTATCCCTAAGTTGAAGTAGCTCTGAGAAACATTTTACCTATCAGGATCAGTGAAAAAAAAAAATCCAGACGGAGGTAACAAATACTCACTCAAATTCCTATTAGGAAAGTGGTACGAAAGCTCCCTGTAAGAGGCCATTTAATGATACCCGTCCAAGCTACATGTGATTGGCTACTCTACTTTAAAACATTATATAGATATGATAGCATTACATGCAAAGTGACCTATGTACAGTTCTTTATTGCGGCATGGGTTAAGAGCAAATTGGTCATAACCCAAATGCCCATCAATAAATAGATCACTATTTGAATTGTGGTACGTCCATACAACAGACCACTCCATCTGTAACAGCTTTTTAAAAAATATACCAAGGGCCGGTGTTGTGGCATAGTGGAAACAGCTATCATCTGCAGCAATGATTGTGTTCCAGCTGTTCCACTTCCAATCCAGCTCCCTGCTGGTGGCCAATGAGAGGCAGTGAAGGAAGACCAAGTCTCCAGGCCCCTGCCACCCAGGTAGGAGACCTGGATGAAGTTTCTGGCTCCCGGGTCTGGCCTGCCACGGCCCTGACTGTTCTGACCATCTAGGGAGTGAATCAGCACATGAAGGATCTCTCTCCATCTCTCCCTCTCTGTAGCTCCTTCAAATAAATATATCTTTAGGCAAAAGAAAATCTTAAAAAAATAAAAGAATGAAAAGGTATACCAACTCTCTTACTACTGACTTGTTAAACTCTGCTACATACATTATTAAGAGAAAAACATATTGCCAAGAAGTAGAGTATGCTATCTTTTCCATTATGAAGAGGACAAAGATAAATCCCTATTCCTTTCTGCATGCTTATGCACACAGAAATTCCGGGCACGGACAACAGAGATAGGGAGGGGACGGTGGATGGCAGATTCCGTAAGTCTGAAAAAAAAAAAAATGGATAAAAGAGTCTACTTGAAAAGTAATCCTTTCTTTATCAAGTCCAAGCTATATCAACCTACCATTTTTTTTTAAGTTTGTTTAAATGCGCTTCTAAAATTCAGCAATGATTAGCGTGGAAGATGGCCCTTCACCTGACCCACCGCCCTGCCACAGTAGGTCCAGCTACCTCCTTTACTGCTTGTGTTCATCTTGAAGGGGTCTCCCCAGGAGTCTCCCCAAGAGTCATGTTTTTTGTGCCTCTTCTCCCGTGTGTTTGCCGCAGATAGTTCAGAACTTTTAAAACAGATTCAAGAAAATAAGGATTTTGTTTTTTCACTGCCTCATTGGCAACACCAAAAAAAGTACCCGGCACACAGAATGCATTCAGAAAGTATTTGTTGAATAAATGAATTCTTTTCTTCAGCCAGCTTCAATGGAACAGACATTGCCAGATTAAAGGAGGAGATATCATTGGTGTCAAATATTCAGAGATGTCTGTCATTCCTAGTATGGGCTCAGTATAGGCATTCGAATCCTAGCAAAATTCTTAGAGTTATTTTGAGTTTTATTGAGGACAAACAAGCCTCTAGAATGCTGTGTTGAACAATGATTTTTTTTTTTTTTGACAGGCAGAGTGGACAGTGAGAGAGAGAGAGAGACAGAGTGACAGAGAGAAAGGTCTTCCTTTGCCGTTGGTTCACCCTCCAATGGCCGCCGCGGCTGGCGCGCTGCGGCCGGCGCACCGCGCTGATCCGATGGCAGGAGCCAGGAGCCAGGTGCTTTTCCTGGTCTCCCATGGGGTGCAGGGCCCAAGCACTTGGGCCATCCTCCACTGCACTCCCTGGCCACAGCAGAGGGCTGGCCTGGAAGAGGGGCAACCGGGACAGAATCCGGCGCCCCGACCGGGACTAGAACCTGGTGTGCCGGCGCCACTAGGCAGAGGATTAGCCTAGTGAGCTGCGGTGCCGGCCCAATGATTCTTAACTACTTACAAATTTTTATTTTTAACAAGCTTAGGATTACATGGCCCTGGGGTCCACCTTAGGGCTGATGTCTTTTTCGGCAAACACCACACTAATTAGGATGCAAAGACATGGCTACATCGTCGAGGGGCCAACAAGCCCAAGCTGTATGGTGCCTAGAGCCACAGAGGGAAGTCTTTTGCACTAAAAATTCAACTGCTGCTTTCATTTTCACTAATAAGATTTTCCTTGAAATTAAATCCAAGGCAGCACAGGTAGTGAATTGAGTTGCCCAATGTCAGTCACAAAAGTCACTTCTTCCTCTTCAGTGGGCATAGAATAGGTTTAACCACCAGATTCTTAAAACTTGGTTTAGCTAACTATAAAAACAGAGTCATGGGGCCAGTGCTATGGCACAATAGGTCAAGCCTCTGCCTGTGGTGCCAGCATCCCATATGGGTATTGGTTCAAGTTCTGGCTGCTCATTTCTGATCCAGCTCCCTCCCTGCTGGTGGCCTAGGAGGGTGGTGAAGGATGGCCCAAGTGCTTGGGCCCCTGCACCCATGCGGGAGACCCAGAAAAAGTTCCTGGTTCCTGACTTCAGATCAGTCCAGCTCTGGCTGTTTGCAGCCATTGGGGAGTGAACCAGCAGATGGAAGCTCTCTCAGTCTTTGTCTATCTCCCCTTCTCTCTGTAACTCTGCCTTTCAAATAAAATAAATAAATCTTATAAAGAAAACAAAACAAAACAAAACAAAACAAAAATGCTCCCAGGAGCTTTAAAAAAAACAGAGTAACTTCACTAATAATAACTTCAGTAATGTGCCACATTTTGCTATTTCTTTGAAGATGTTTTATGCTACAAACGCCTATGAAGGTAGAGTTGAGGCAGGTAGCTGAATACTGGCTTTGGGAGTTCTGGTGTCACCTCCACTTCTCTTACTGTCATTTAAAATAGCAATTCAAAGAGTGAGGAAACGCTGCTCAATTTTTTTCCTCCTAAGGATAAAATAAAAATGCTCAGTCAAGGCATTTATGAACTGTCATCACTGGAAGAGAAGAGACAGCAGAGCAGGTGCAGGATAAATGAGACAGCCAACCTTCTGCTCAGGTGAACTACACTTAGGATACAGCCTCAGGAAGGACCAAACCTGCTGCTTGCAGAGAGCCACACAGCAAATTCCACTTTGGTCCCTGAAGCTGTCAACACTCCAGTGCCATAGCATATCCTGAGGACAGCAGGTTAGGGCCAGAGGACGATACCTCTATGAAGGGGAAGAAGTGAGAGGTGAAACAAGAATGACATTTGGTTATTATGTGTTGTTGGTCTTCTGGAGGTGGAGATGAACTGAAGAGCTCTCTGATGCTGTTGATGATATTTAAAATGCACATTCTGGGGCTGGCGCCATGGCTCACTTGATTAATCCTCCGCCTGCGGCCCCGGCATCCCATGTGGACACCGGGTTCTAGTCCCGGTTGCTCCTCTCCCAGTCCAGCTCTCTGCTGTGGCCCAGGAAGGCAGTGGAGGATGGCCCAACTGCTTGGGCCCCTGCACCCGCATGGGAGACCAGGAGGAAGCACCTGGCTCCTGGCTTTGGATCGGCACAGTGCCAGCCGTATTTGCCATTTAGGGAGTGAACCAACAGAAGGAAGACCTTTCTCTCTGTCTATAACTCTACCTGTCAAATAAAAAAAAAAGAAAAGAAAAAGAAAATGTACATTCTAAGGGGGTAGTGGAGCAGCTACTAAGGATGATACAGCAGGCAGAGGGAGCAGCTAGTTCATAGGCCCCAAGGCAGGGGTGAACCTCAGACAGAATGGAAAGGTAGGCATTGCCATAGTACTCAGAACTAGGATCACAACTGTAGTGGGTGGAAGAAGCTAGCCACAGAGGCTTTATAGGATGGTGGAAGGACTATGTACATACAGGGCAAACTAAGCGTCAAGGAAACTCAGACAGAAATGTGGTATACAAGTTGTCACTTCCAAACTAAGTGGCAGAAGATCCATTTTGAAATACATACAGCTGCTGTAATCTTTTGGTAGAATTTTTAAGTAGCTAAAATTTGGGTTGTGGGTGGAAGTAAAACATAAACCACAGACCAGAGGTTCACAGTTCACAGAACCACAATATGACTATCCTAAAAGTAGGGCCCGGGGGCTGGCATTGTGGTGTAACAGGCAAAGCCGCTTCCTGTGACCCTGGTTGGAGTTCTGGAGGCTCCACTTTCTGATCCAGCTCCCTGCTAATGTGCCTGGGAAAGCAGTGAAGGATGGCTTAAGTGTTTGGGCCCCTGCACCCATGTGGGAAACCTGGAAGAAGCTCCTGGCTTCGGCTGGGCTCTGCCCCAGCAGTTGGGGCCATTTGAGGAGTGAACTAGTAGATGTAAGACCTCTCTCTCTCTCTGTCTCTCCCTATAACTCTGACTTTTGAATAAATCTTTTTTTAAAAAAAGAAGAGTATAGCCTGAAACTACCAAACTCTGCTTATACATATGAATGATTTCATAATTGATATGTTTATCTTTCAACTACAGAGCAAATTTCATTAAAATCTATGTTTCACAACTGCAGGATATATACCCAAGTGCAACAGAAACAGATTTTTAGTGAAGAGTCCAGCATGATAGAAAATACTCAACTCTTGGAAGAGACTCAAGAACAGATATATCACTCCCAGTTACGTGCCAAACAAAATGAAAACCCTAGTCCAAACAAAAACTTGCATGCAAATGTTCATAGCAGCATTATTCATAATGGCCAAAAAATGGAAACAATCCAAATGCCCATCAATTAGTAATTGCATAAGCAAAGCGTGGCTTATCTAAAAATATTAGCAAATAAAAGGAAATGAACTAATGATGCATACTTCAACACAGATGAACCTTGGCAACTTCGAAGTCAAGGAAGCTGTCACAAAAGACCATACACTATATAATTATTTAAAAAAAGGTGTGGAGTAGGCAAATCTATAATGACACATAGATGGGTGGTTGCCAGTGGCTGGAGAAAAGAGGAAGATGGGGAATAACTGGTATGGAGTTTCTTTTTGGAAAGATGTAAATGTTCTAAAATTAGATTGTGGTGAAGTTACACACACTGAATATACTAAAAAACTGTTAAACTGGCTTTAAAGAATAAATTTTATGATATGGGAATTGTATCTCCAGAAAGCTATTATAAAAATAAGAGTAAGGGCAGGCATTTGGCCTAGAGGTTCAGATGCCAGTTAAAATGCCCGCATCCCAATGCCTGGGTCCACACCTGCTCCAATCCTGATTTCAGCCTCCTGCTAATGCAGACCGTGGGAGGCAGCAGTGATGACTCAATTAACTGGGTTTCTGTCACTCATATGGGAGACCTGGATTGAGTTCCTGGCTTCTGAGTTCAGTCCAGCTGTGTGCCAATTGTTGCCCCATTTAAGGAGTAACCAGTGAATCAGAACTCTCTCTGTCCATCTCTCTCTCTCTCTCTGACTTCCAAATAAATAAAAATTTTAAATAAAAGAACAAAAGGTGGGGGGGAGTATTGTGAGGCAGAGGGCTAAGCCACTGCCTGTGAAAAACAGCAGCCCATATGAGTACCAGTTTGTATCCCAGCTGCCCCACTTCCCATCCAACTCCCTGCTGATGCACCTGGGAAAGCAGTGGAAGATGGACTAAGATCCTGAATCCCTGGCACCCATGTGGGAGACCCAGATGGAGTTTCACCCTCCTGGCTTCAGCATGGCCCAGGCCTGGCCATTGCGGCCACTTGGGGAGTGAACCAGTGGATGGAAGATCTCTGTCTCTCCCTCTCTCTGAAACTCTGCCTTTCAAATAAATAAGTAAATCATTTTTAAAAACAAACAAAATGGGCTTGAAATGCTGTATAGAGATGAAATAAACTTCATCAAAAACTGCTACAAACCAGATAGTCCATAAAAAGCAGAAAGAACTTTATCTTTACATTTCAGATACCTTACATAGCTTTCCATGGGACACGCTTACTCCTTTGGAAAACCCACTCCCCCTAGGAGGATGGTCTTCTCATTTCACCTGGCCCTTTGCTCAAGCAATCACCCTCTCTCTTGACTCTGCCCAGCATCCCTGACACTGCTTCCAGCCGCCACCACGGTCACCCTGGATTGCAGTCATTGCTTCCTGTCCCCCGTTTTCCAGACCGACCTTTCTAACCAGTGTTCTACTTTAAACTCTTCAAAGGTTCCTCATGTTTAAGAGATTCCAAGAGCACTGAGTTACCTTATATTTTATTTCTTTTTGTTTTTAAAAAGATCTATTTTATTGGGGGCTGGTGCTGTGGTGCAGTGGGTTAACTCCCTGGCCTGAAGCACCGACATCCCATATCGGCACCGGTTCTAGTCCTGGCTGCTCTACTTGCAATCCAGCTCTCTGCTATGGCCTGGGAAAGCAGTAGAAGATGGCCCAAATCCTTGGGCCCCTGCATCCACGTGGGAGACCCAGAAGAAGCTCCTGGCTCCTGGCTCCTGGCTTTGGGTCAGTGCAGCTCTGGCCGTTGTGGCCAATTGAGGAGTGAACCAGCTGATGGAAGATGGATCTCTCTCTCTCTCTCTGTCTTTCCTCTCTCTGTGTAACTCTTTCAAATAAATAAATAAAATCTTAAAAAAAGATTTATTTTTCTGAAAGATAGAATTACAGAGAAAGGTAAAGGCAGAGAGAGAGGTCTTCCATCTGCTGGTTCACTCCCCAACTTGCTGCAACAGCCAGAGCTGAGCCGATCCGAAGCCAGGAGCGAGGAACTTCTTCCGGGTCTCCAACACGGGTGCAAGGGCCTGAGGACTTGGGCCATCTTCTACTGCTTTCCCAGGCCATAGCAGAGAGCTGGATTGAAGAGGAGCAGCCAAGACTAGAACTGGTATCCAGATGGATGCCAGTGCTTCAGGCCAGGGCTTTAACCCACTGCACCACAGTGCCAGCCCCAACATTTTATTTCTTATATAGCAAGTTCAATTCAAATTGAAGAAAATGTTGTTCTTGGGGTATAACTTAAGTTCGTGAGCAATTATCACTGTTTATAATGTGAGATAATAATGATATTAATTTTGTCAGATTATAGATTGTATTCCGTTACATAGCTAAACATGGTGCCTTTCATTTAGTCAAACTTGGTTAGAATGCTCATGTCAAAAAGAAGAATGGGTTTTAGGGGTGAATGGTGGAATGCAGACAGATGGTAAATACTCTAAAAACTCTTTCTGTGCACATCTTTACGTGATGGTTAAGAAAAGACTCATTGAAGAGCATCGTTTGCAGTATATGTACCATGGATGCGGGTACTTTGAAAAGTTCAAGGAAAATGCATATTAAGAAAGATGTATGTATGGCTTTCAAACTTTTTTGCAACACAATAAACACATTCAATTCAACTTTTCTTCAAGCTTCTTGAAGTACCCTCATATAACCTCACAAAGGAATAAAGTAATGGACAACAAAACACTGTCTGAGAGGAGTAATGAAGGATCAGACAGCCAGTAAACATCTAGATGAGGAGTTCTTGATCAGAAGACATTAAAATGGGGGCCTGGCGCTGTGGCATAGTGGGTAAGACTGATGCCTAGAGTGTCAGCATCCCATATGGGCACTGGTTCAAGTCCTGGCAGCTCCACTTCTGAGCCAGCTCTATGCTGTGGCCTGGGGAAGTAGTAGAAGATGGCCCAAGTCCTTGGGCCCCTGCACCCATGTGGGAGACTGGGAAGAAGCTCCTGGCTCCTGTCTTCGGATGGGCACAGCTCCGGTTGTTGCAGCCATCTGGGAAATGAACCAGCGGATGGGAGACCTCTCTCTCTCTCTCCCTTTCTCTCTCTCTCTGCCTCTACCTATCTGTAACTCTGACTTTCAAATAAATAAATAAATATTTTTTTAAAAAGATATTAAAGTGGGAAGGGAGAGGTCTTCCCTGGGATTGGATGTTGTTCCGTTCACTCCCAGTGGTGAATCACCGTGGAGGCAGCAAAGCTTGCTGGTTATGAGCAAGGATTCTGAAGCCTAACTCCCTGATTGGCACTGCTGTGATTTTCTTAATCCACGTGCCTCAGTTTCGTCAGCTACAAACATGGACAATAACAGCACAGATAAAGAGAGACAGACAGACAGACAGACACACACAGATTGTCCATCCACTGGTTCTCTCCCCATGTGCCCTCAATGGCCAGGGCTGAGCCAGGCTGAAGTTGGGAGCCATAAGCTTCATCTGGGTGTCCCATGTGGGTGGCAGGGGCCCAAGTACTTCAGTTGTCTTCCTCTGCTTTGTCCCAGGCCATCAGCAGGGAACGGGGTTGAAGTCGAGTAGCTGGGATTCGAGCAGGTGCCCATATGGGATGCCAATGGTGCAGCTGGCAGTTTAACCTGCTGGACCACAGCAGCAGCCCCAGAAAAGAAGTCTTAACACCTGGCTTGACTCTGCTCACTGTGGGTCTGCACATGAGCCACTGTCATGTGTTTCTCATGTGTCCCTCAATAAAGCCCAAGGCCTAACTCTCTGGGGTTTCTTCTGTAGGAAGCCAATACGATGATGCCATGAATGCACAGCTCTCATCTGGGGACCAGAAATCATCAGTCCATCCTTTACTGCCCCTTCCCTCAGCCACGCTCCAATCATCAGGGCTGTGGAGGAGACGGTTCCAAATGTGTGTAACAAATTCTCGAACATCAGGAGAGGACCGCAATGCAGCTACAGAAAAGCACTAAGTGGCCTGATGCGCTGAAAGGCAACTCTCCCCAGAGCATCTGTTCTTAAATTTAATGGATCTGAGAATCATCGTCTGGCAAAAGAACAGCAATGGTCCTCTCCAGGGACCAAGCACCTTGGAAGAACACTCCTATTCATCAGCGTCATCTCAGGCTCCACCTAACAGTGAAAGGAGTTATGTTTCCAAGTTACAAAAGCTGTTGTGGTTAAGACACGTCCACTGCAGACTGCACAACAGATGCATTTTCTTGGAAAGACTAGTTGCTAGAGAGCACAACAGCTTACAGAGGTCCTGTGCCCCTTCAGCTTGCCTGTGTGGACAGACTTGCGAGGCAGGGGCAGTCCTGCCAATGAGCTCACGTCCCAGCAATCTGCCAGCCTGTTCCACATCACCTGGCAAAGCAGACTGCTCTCAAGGCTGATTATTCAAGGATTTTTCTGCTGATGAAAAGGTGTTAATCTTCCCACACACTTTTTAAAACTGCACATATTGGTGGAATAGAAGGTGACATTTTTGACATGCCTATAAGGTGTGATGGTCAATGGCATTTATAATTCACCCTTGGACATCCTTGGACATGCACCCCTTCCAGTGTGAAGCCCTGCCTGTCCCTTCCACACTGGATTAGCTACCCCTGCATGTGCTCCACACGTACCCCAGAGTAGGCTTTTTCCTCCATCACAGCCTGGCTATTCATCTTTATTTCATCAACTCTTTGTAAAGCCTGACTGTCTCACGCCTGTCTGACTGTAGGCTCAGGGAGGGAAGGGAACACCAGCAGCCAGGTTTTCTGTTGTTCTCCTGGCCCCAGGTTGGCACAGGCTCAATGGTTACAAACACGTGTTCACTGGCTAACTGCCCTGCGTGAGATAAACTGCACGCCCAACGGGCCCCACGTCACTTGCTCCTTGCAAGCGAGATAAGGAAGTCACTGAAGCCATGCTCCTAAGTGGGGAAAGGAAAGCATTTTAACGACATGAAACAGTGACCCACAAGTCTGACACTGGGATGACTTTCAAAGGCAGGTGTGAACCAGAGAGGGAGGGAGGGAGAAAAGGAGTGGGGAGAAAAACCCACTGCTTCAGACGGGTGCTTTCAGGGTAAATTTTTATTACAAGAACTTAAATAGATTTCTAATTATAGACCCTTAAGTTTAAAATATCTTGAAAGGTCATTCTGTACCTCCCTCTGCCTAATGCAGGGCATTCAAACATTCAAAACACCCAGAGTCTTGCTTGTTCTTTTTTTTAAGCCCCGAAAAGAATGTTGAACAACAGATTAAAACAAGTGCTGTGTAAAGTTATTCTGTTAGGTTTTCTATGGCACAATGCTATTTCTTTCCTGCAGTGTACAAAATTGTTATCATTACATCCAAATCCCTAACGTACTGAGGGTAAGAGCCAGAAGAAATAACAGTTGTTATGATGAAAATTAAATAATTTTGGATTTTAACAAATGCTTCCAAACCTTCTGCACTGCAGGAAAACAATCCCTTTATATCTGAATATTGAAAGTGAGAATGTGTTTAACCTTACTGGTGAGCAAAGAAACACATATTTAACATGGGAGACACCATTTGTTAGCATAATTGGCTTTTAAAAAACAAAACCTGGCTTTTGGCTCACGGTTAAGATGCTGCTTGGGATGTGCACATCCCATATCACAGTGCCTCTGCTCAACTCCAGACTCTACTCTCAATTCCAGCTTCCTGCCAAGGCGTGCCCTGGGAGGCAGCAGACAACGGCCCAAGTGCTTGGGTTCCTGCCACCAACATGGGAGACCTAGATTGAGTTCCGTGCTTCTGGCTGTGGCCTGACCTCACCCTGGCTATTGCAGGCATATGGAGAATAACCAGTGGATGCGAGGACTCTCTGCTGTCTGTCTCTTATAAGAAACATATTTTACAACAGTCCTGGAGAGCAGCTTGCAATTTCATTGTGTATGTGGTGTTTTTTTTTTTAACCATTTTAATAATTTTTATTTGCTTGAAAGGCAAAGACAGAGAGACCTCCCATCCACTGATAGATGCCTTTCAAAAAAATCCAGAAATAAATTAATAAAAATGACTAAAAGCATAAAATTATCAAGCTGCTTTCCAGGACTATTGTAAAATACATCTCTTATAATTTACAAATCTCCCAAGAATATGAGCAACGATTTGTCTCTAAGCATATTAACCATGATATTATGGATAACAAGGAAAAAAAGCACAACTCTTGTGTAACAGTAAGAGGGTACTCAATTAAATTGTGATGGGAGTCACTGTATACCAGTGGGTTAGTCAGCAGCCTATGATGCCGGCATCACGTATGGGTGCCTGTTTCAGCTCCAGCTGCTCTGCTTCTGATCCAGCTCCCTGCTAATGTGCCTGGGAAAGCAGTAAAAGATGGCACACGTGCTTGAACCCCTACCACCCACATGGGAAAGCAAGATAGAGTCCCAGGTTTCTGGTTTTGGCCTTGCCCAGTCCTGGCCATTGAAGCCATTTGGGGAGCGAACCAGCAGATATAAAAAAATCTGTCTCGCCCTCTTCTGTAACTCTGCCTTCCAAGTAAATAAATAAATAGCTAGATAAATCATCAAAAAGAAATAAATGTGGTAGCTGCAAACAATGGGATAGTCAAATACTCCTTTATTATGTTTTGTGGGGAATGACAGAAGTTCATAATTACTCACAGGTAGAAAACAATAACATGTGCATGATCCAGTTTACCCTGTTTTTTTAAAAAGTTGCATTTGTAAACATAAATGTGACTGGAAAGATCATGCAAAATGTTACCAGATGATAGATGACTCCAATTTTCCTTTGGCTTATCCAGATCTAAAAGTTCCTAAAATAAATGTAGGTTGTTATTTTAACTGGAAAACTAGAGAAAAGATGAGACTGAACTCCTTCCATTTCCAAATATCAGCTATCATATTAATAGCTCCCGGGAGGAAAAACAGAAGAGTTTATTATGACAAGCACATAGTCTGTTTAATAGCATTATTTACTAAGGATAGAAAATAGTAAACCTCACTTTTCTTTTTGGTCACTATGTGTGGGGCATAAGCGAATAAAAATATGCAGTCCTGGAATTTCAAACTTTTCTTTTTAGCAAGATGTCATTTGTGGTGATGTACTGCCAAGGAGCCAAAAGGCCCACTTCTCCGATTAAATATAACATAATTGCATAGCTGGTGAAATCACAGTAAAATGTACATATTCACTAAGATTCCTACTCTTTGCGCAAATAAAATTCTGTGTTTGAAAATAGAAATGAAACTAAAAGTACAAATGAAACAAGAAACTTCATTCATGGATATGCATGAAAAGGGAAGCAAATTCGGTGTGGGGCGGAGGGGGTGTGGGACAGAGAAGCAGCCAGAGAAAGTTCACCTCCTGTCGGGAGGCAGAGTCACTCCTCATGATATTTGGAAGCACGCTCATCAAAGCTGCAAGGATTCTGCAGGCTACACACCAGCGTAGGTTAACAGAACGAGCAGAATAGCTCTACCTGAACAGTTCACCCAGAGCCAAACTTGTACTAACTCCCCAGGTCAGGCTGTCTCATTTCCAGCCCCAGCCATCTGAGTCTCTTGGTTGACTGGTTGGTAATGACTTGGATTACTTGGTGGGTAATCCAATACCTCTGATTTTTATTTTTCTCTCTCCTCATCTTTTGTGGTCATGGCTTTTAAGTTTTCTAAGAGGTTGTTTACTCTAGCTACACTAGTTCATCAGAACTTTGATTGTCCTGTGAGGGATGTGCACCTGTCCTAACTCTGTTCAAAGAGTTCACTTGGTTTGCGTGTGTGTCATGCCTGTCTCAGACATCTGCACCCTGCAGGTTTGCAACCTGCCCTTTGAGCAATAGCAAAGCAAAGTGCACATCGGCTAGTTCATCTACATCCCTATCTCACAAAGCAAAGTCTACAGTCTTCCTTTAAGTTAGCCAGAACGATGATGTGTAGAGGTAAGAAACTGGGAGTGAGGAAATTAAATTCTCAGGACCCCCAAAAAGTTATCTGGTGTCCAAATGGAAGAAACAAAGCAACAGGAGTAACTGGAAAGGAGGAAGAAAGAGGAAGTAAAAGGAAGGACACATGGGTCAAAGTTCTTGCAACTGTCTCTTGAGCAAGACAAAGAAAGGTGAAGCAAACTCCTCAGAAGCCTGGGAGGATGAACACATGTGGGTGGGGTGGGGTGGACATCCAGATGTCCATCAGAGGGCAGGATCTGGGCTCAGCCATTCCAGTGCATTTGAGACACCTGCACATCATAGTAGTCTTAGCTCCCATTCCAACTGTAGCTTCTGGCAAATGCACATCCTGGGAAGCAACAGGTGATGGCTGAAGCACTTGAGTACCTGCCACTGACATGGGAACCCTCGATGGGTTTCTAGGCTCCTGGCTTCAGCCTGGCTCAGTCCTGGCTGCCGTGGGCACTTGGGAAGTAAACCAGCCTACAGGAGAACTCTGTCTTTGTCTCTCTGCCATTCAAATAAAATAAAAATATTAAATAACAGAATAATAATACTTAGAAAAGAAAGATGTTGATCAGAGGTCCTTCTGGTGGCTCCTGAGGTGCCAATGCAAGCTCTAATGATGGGCGGTCACAAGATGTGTCCAGGTGCTGCTCTAGGAAATAAAGTACCCAGGAGTCTGCTGTCACGCATGGCTGGAAGCTACACCTTGGCACTAGGAAGGGAACACAAGAGCCAGTGGCAGTGAGCTTCTTTAAGCCACAAAGACAGGAAGGACCATTAAATGTAAATTCTAATGGAAAGAAGCCCATCTGAGAAGGCAACACAATGTATGACTCCAACAGTAAACAATCTGGAAACGGGAAAAACTATGGCGATCGTGCAAAAAGATCAGGGGGTGAGCAGGAGGAAGGGGCACAGAGGTCAGGCACAGGGACAGCTGGGCAGAGACTCTCCACTGTACAGGTGGGTATGGGGGACGTATGTCAATTTACAAAACAATCAGTGAACGCTAATGGGAGGTAGGACTTTGAATAATAATAATGTATCAGCTGGATCATTAATTGTTAGAAATGCACTACACTAATGTGGAGAACTGATCGTGGACAGCATAGAGAAAGGGAACTCTCTGTGCTGTCCGCTCAGCTTTCTGTAAACCTAAGACTCCTGTGAAATGTGAAGCCTATTAATTTACCAAGAAGAGTGTTTCTCAGAATAGGCTATAAATGCTTGCAAATATTTAAGGCAGCAAAATGTTTCCAAAAATTAAAATATACCAAGAACTGACTTACACAGTAAATGAATACTCCAACATTAAACGGTCCCCAGTTATGTCCTTTAAGAACAATGACAATTTGTTCAAATACAAATTACTGATATAGACATGCTTAGTAACTCCAAAGTACTTAAGACTTGTAAATGCAGACCATCCTAAATGTGGCTCAATGTTGAGGAAACAGCTGTGGTCAGAGCAGCATTTCGTTTGTGACATAAGATAGGTGTAGACCTGTAACACATCACTGCCTTCCTGTATGTTTTCATCTTCAACATATATTTTCATGAGGTGATAACGCAAATGGCAGGGCACACCTGATCCTTGCTTTATTCAGTGCACAAGGTTAAGTACATGCTGGGGGGGTGAAGGGGTAACTTGGCATGGATCTGCAACATGGATGTGCAAAACTGTACCCTGAGAGGAGACTTGCTTTGCTTCCAAAATGACATCTTCAAGACCCATCCCTTATGAAGGTCCTCACGGCCAAAGACTCACTTGAATTGAATAGCTGCTTATCTGAAGGAATCACACTAGTAAATCAGGTTTCTCTTTTAAAAAACATTTTTTTAAAGATTTATTTATTTATTTTAGAGGTAGAGTTACAGACAGAAAGAAAGGTCTTCCATCTGCTGGTTCACTCCCCAAATGGCTGCAAGAGCCAGAGGAGAACTGATCCAGAGCCAGGAGTTTCTTCTGGATTTCTCATGCAGGTCCAAGGGCCCAAGCACTTGGGCCATCTTATACTGCTTCCCCAGGCCATAAGCAGAGAGCTAGATTGGAAGAGGAGCAGCCAGGACAGGAACTGGCGCCCATATGGGATGCCAGGATCACAGGCAGAGGCTTAGTTTATTATGCCACAGAACCAGCCCTAGTTTTCTCTTTCTAAAAAGCTTCCTTTGAGGACAGACAGCTTTCTAGCACTTTCTTTGGCTTATCAGTCCCCACCAGGCACACCATATTAAAGCATCCTTGGAGGTGAGTGGATTACTTGGGGAACAGTGGTGTGCAAAGCGCACACAACTCAGGAAGGTACACAGCGCACCTTGCCATACTTATCAGTGACACTGCTTCCCTCCCTGGTCCTCCAACATAGCACCACCTCCCATTCGTTTTTCTTTGTTCTCCAAAGAGATTTTACTTATTTGAAAGGCAGAGTTAGAGAGAGAGGGAGAACAGACAAAGATCTTCCATCCACTGGTTCACTCCCCAAATGGCTGTAATGGCTCGGCTTGGCCAGGCCAAGGCCAGGACCTGGGTCTCCCACGTGAGTAGCAGGGGCCCAAGTACCTGGGCCATCATCTGCTACTTTCCCAGCTGCATTATCAGGGCAGCTGGGACTGGCACCACACTGCGACATGGGATGCCAGTGTCACAAGCAGTGGTTTAACCCGCAGTGCCACAACACCAGCCCCTCCCACTCTTGATTATTTCCCATTTCCACTACCAGATCCAGATCTGGTTCTCCTCAGTGCCTCTGGGAAGAAAGGTTCTCCAAATGTAGGCGGCATCAGATGCATCTTGCAGAGTGCCACAAACATCCCTCCCAGCCCTGTCCTCCAGGGACTCAGTCCCTGGGGAAGTCAACCAGTGGCCACTCCCTGGCCTGGGGCCTGTGGCCCAGCCTCTGGTCTTACTTCTTTCTCCTGAGCCCTTCTTCCTGACTCAGCAGAGCAGTTCTCGCCTGTGTGAGCTCAGCCTTGCTCTTGGCTTGGGTGGACAGGGAAGACAACTTCCAAGGCTCTATTCCAAGAGAGGTAAAATCATTTGTCAAAGGGCTGGTGTTGTGGTATATTGTGTAAAGCCATGGCCTGCAATACCAGCATCCCACACAGGCACCTGATCGACTCCTGGCTGCTTCACTTCCAATCCAGCTCTCAGCTAATGCACTTGGGAAAGCAGCAGAAGATGGCCAAAATGCTTGGGCACCTGCACCTATGTGGGACACCCAGAAGAAGCTCTTGGCTTTGGCCTGGACCAACCCCAGCCATTTCAGCCATTTGGGGACTGAACCAGCAGATGGAAGAGAGATGGAAGACAGATCTTTCTCTCTCTCTCTTCTCTCTCTCCTTATGTCCCTCTCTCTTAACTCTGCCTTTCAAATAAATAAATGAACCTTTAAAAACAAAATCATTGTCAAAACTCTTGTACCCAGCCCACAGAGAACAGATGGTCCAGTTTCCTTTGGAAACCAAGACAGACCAACAGCTACACAAATTAGCAACAGAAACAAATGTAATGACAAATCTTCATGAGCTATTTGGAAAGATGGACTGAGTATCATTGCTTTGGTTCATTTCAGTATCTAAGCCATTGTCATGCTGGGAGAAGGCATTCAATTCTTTTTAAAACCCCCTCCCCAAACCACTGCACCTGGCCAAATCCAAGATTTTTTTTTAAAGATTTATTTATTTATTTGAAAGGCAGAATGAAGGGCAGAAGGGGAGAGACAGAGAAAATTCTTCCATCTGCTGGTTCACTCCCCAGATTGCCCCAATTAGGAGCCAGGAGCTTCTTCCAGGCCTCTCATGTGGGTCAAAGGGTTCCAAATACTTGGGCCATTCTCCCTGCTTTCCCAGGAGCATTAGCAGGGAACTGGATCAGAAGTGGAGCAGCTAGGAGTCAAACCGGTGCCCATATGGGATGCTGGCATTGCAGGCAGAGGCTTTATCCACTATACTACAGCACTGGTCCCCAAAATCCAAGATTTTTAAAAAGAAATATTTTAATTCCCTTTTGAAATCCTGTCTGACCATCTACTCACTAGTGAGGAAGATACAATGAATGTGAAGAATATCTGCCAATAAAACAGAAAGTCTACCACAGAAGTTAACAGCCAGATCCCCAAAGAGACTTTCCTGACATTTTCAAAATTCCATGTTAAGCATAGACTGAATTTAAAAGTTAAATTGAACTGTTTGGCTTAAAACTATTTCCATACATATTTTTACTTTTGCATAAAGGTTTCTCCCTACATAGTGAATTGTAACCTACTGACTTACAAACAGACTAGAACTTACTCTTGTAACAACAGCTGTTTCTGCAAATCACAAGCAGCCTACTGTTCAAACCCAGTTCAAATAAGATGGACATGAGCTGTAGCCAATCGACTGTCACCACCTCACTTCTGATTCCTATAGGTAACTTCCTCTTCCCTGGCTATAAAAATAAACCCTGCCTATGTGACAAGACTTTCGCGACCATTTTTGGCCCAGATTCTGCTGCTAGATTCTAGTATCACAAAGTCAATTAAAATTTGCAAAACTAGATTTAACAAATAAAAACATTTAGATTTCAAATAAGCCTCTGCATTACACCTATGCTTCAAAATTACACCTGGATCCTTCATAAAGCAGCACTCTCTCACATAACAAGTTCCCTCTTCAGTCTTAACCCAAAGGGCTCAAGAGCTTTGAGCCCATTCCAGAGAATGCACCACCACACTGAGGTTGACCTAAGGAGCTCCACCCCCAATTTCCTGTTGCCAGGACACCCTCAGCTTATTCTGCTTCTCATTGTTGACAAGCACCACCATGGTGATTCCCAGCTGACTCAACGCTACCTCCACTACTTCTGCTTCCAAACACAATAAGAAACATTAGTACCACTGTGGCTTAGAAAATAATGTTTAAGAAAGCTGGCCCATCAGATGGCCATATTTGTTAAATTCTGGATTATGTCTAAAGAGCTAATTCAGATTCTCTTTAGAATATAATCAACTGTCATTTGAGTGAATAAAAAGTATTTTTAAGGACAAATGATTCAAAACAAGCATTTTATCAATGCCTCCTTCTTCTACATCTCATGTTGAAGGCATCAGAGGATTCCTACAACTCAAACATAGTTTGCTAATCAATTGCATTTTTTAAAAAGAATGTATCCAACCTTAACATTTCACAAATAACATTTTCATAGAAGGTTCAGTTGGGTCATTTAAAACACAGCAAATGGGCCGGCACTGTGACATAGCAGGGTAAGCCTCCGCCTGCAGTGTCAGTTCAAGTCCTGGCTGCTCCACTTCTGATTCAGCTCCTGCTGGTGAATCTGGGAAAGCCACAGAAGACGACCCAGGTGCTTGGTCCCCTGCACCCATGTGGGAGATGCAGATGAAGCTCCTGGCTTCGGCCTAGCCCAGCCCTGGCCATTTGGGAAGTGAACCAGTGGACAGATGACCTGTGTCTCTCCTTCTCTCTGCATTTCTGCCTTTCAAATTATAAATAAATCTTTAAAAAATGCACACACATACACACACAGCAAAACAAAAATGAGCTTTATTTCCTTTAAGTAATGTAGGGCAGGGGCACAACTGCATGTGTAAAAGAAAAAAAAATGAAGTTCTAAATGTAACTAATGGCCAGGGGAAAAAAATCAAACACAATGATGACAAAAGTTTGAAGTCTGGTGGCCGGCATTGTGGCATAGTGGGTAAAGTCACCACCTGCAATGCCAGCATCCCATTGAGGGGCCAGTTCAAGTCCTAGCTACTTCACTGCAGATCCAGCTCCCTGTCAACAGCCTTGGAAAGCAGTAGAAGACGGCCCAAGCATCTGGGGCCCTTCCACCCATGTAGGAGACCCAGATGAAGCTCCTGGCTTCAGCCTGGCCATTGCAGCCATCTGGTGGGTGAACCAATGGATGGAATATCTCTCTAACGCTGATTTTCAAATAAATAAATATGAAGTTTGAGGTCTGTTTTACAGACTGAGCCTACTTTCAAAAATCAGAGGTGCTATTGGATATTACAAGATGGGTCATGGGGGCTGGCATGGTGGGATAGCAGGTTAAGCCTCTGTCTGCAGCGCTGGCATCTCATATGGGCACCAGTTCAATCCTGGCTGCTCCACTTCCAATCAAGCTCCCTGCTAATGCACCTGGGAAAGCAAGGGAGGATGACTCAAGTACTTGGGTCCCTGCACCCATGTGGGAGATCCAGGGAAGCTCCTGGCTTTGTTAAGGCCATTTGGGGAGCAAATAAGCAGATGGGAGATATCTCTCTCTCTCTCTCTCTCTCATCTCTCATCTCTCAATCTCTCTCTACAACTCTGCCTTTCAAATAAGTAAGAAATAAAAATCTTTGAGAAAAAAAAAAAAAGGTTATAAACACAGGCCCACCTTACTGCAGGCTCTGCATCTATTTGCCACAAAGTTTGAACTAGTTTGATCTAAACTTCTCTCTTGCACTCACCTTCACACAGAGACTATATAGTACCCTTCACCTCATTTCAAATACATACCCTACATTCTCTCAATGTAATATAGACATCATATGAATTATCCTCAATAAACCCTTGTCCTTTAGAAAAGAATCACAGGGAAAATGAACAGCTCATTCCTATTTTTAAATTCCTTCTTTTTTTTTTTTTTTTTTTTTTTTTTTTTTGACAGGCAGAGTGGACAGTGAGAGAGAGAGACAGAGAGAGAAAGGTCTTCCTTTTGCCGTTGGTTCACCCTCCAATGGCCGCCGCTGCAGCCGGCGCACCGCGCTGATCCTGGCAGGAGCCAGGAGCCAGGTGCTTTTCCTGGTCTCCCATGGGGTGCAGGGCCCAAGCACCTGGGCCATCCTCCACTGCACTCCCTGGCCATAGCAGAGAGCTGGCCTGGAAGAGGGGCGACCGGGACAGAATCCGGCGCCCCAACCGGGACTAGAACCCGGTGTGCCGGCGCCGCAAGGTGGAGGATTAGCCTATTGAGCCACGGCGCCGGCTTCCTTCTCTTTTAAAAGGTTACCAGTTTCCCCAAGTGCTTGGGCCCTGCACCCACCGGGAGACCAGGAGGAAGCACCTGGCTCCTGGCTTCAGATTGGCGCAACACGCCGGCCACAGCATGCCGGCTGTAGCGGCCATTTCGGGGGTGAACCAATGGAAAAGAAAGAAAGACCTTTCTCTCTGTCTCTCTCTAACTCTGCCTGTCAAAAAAAAAAAAAAAAAAAAAAAAAAAGTTACCAGTTTCCCATATCTTTAGCTCAGTCTTCTCAAATACTATCAACTTTGCTGGGGGCTGGCACTGTGGTACAGTGAGTTTAGTCACTGCTTGCAATGCCAGCATCCTATATGGGCCGATTTGCATCCTGGTTGTTCCATTTCTGATCCAGCTCCCTGCTAAAGCAGCTGGGAAAGCAGTGGAAGATGGCCCAAGTCCCTGGGCCCCTACCACCCATGTTGGAAAGAAGCTCTTGGCTCTTGGCTCCTGGCTCCAGCCTGGCCCAGCCCTGGTTGTTGCAGTCATTTAGGGAATGAACCAGCACATGAAAGATCTCTCTCTCTTTCTGTAACTCTGCTTTTCAAATAAATTTTTTTTAAAAAAGTGATTTAAAAAAAAATTTTTTTTCTTTTCAGACAAATGTTATGCTACCTGTAGAACAAAGAAGCAACGATCAGATTTTTCCTTTTCATCCCTCTTGGTAGCATCCATGTCACAAGCTTCAATACCACATTCCATAAAAGTGCAGGAAAAGTCTGCCAAGATACCATATTGCAACTTTGGAATTAATATTCCAGTTTTCAGGCTGTGGAATAGGATCTGAACACACCCTCGCGATGACAATCACCATCCTCATAAATCTGGTCCTTACCAAAGAGCCCCAGAGGGAGCACCAATCTGGACTGCAGAGAGTGAGTAACATCAACGTTCCTAGTCATCTTAGTTTCTGCATCTAAATGTGACCATCTAAAAATTTCAAGCTCTGCTTTTAACATTTCTGGGTCTGCCCTTCCCACCCTCATAAAAGTTAAAAAAAAAATATATATAAGGGCCCTAGTGAATTGCATTTATTATTACTAAATTATTATAGCTATATAATTTTCATTATATATTTTATATATAAATATATAATACATAATATATTTAATATGATAATATATATAATAATTATATGTTTATATTATTAGCTATAATAGCTAAAGGTATTATTACCTTTATTATATATATTTATATATCTTGATATATAAATATACATATATCTATATATAATTATATATTCATATAAATATATATTTATAAATATATATACTTATATATAAAATATATATACAAGGGCCCTAGTGAATTGCATTTTTTTTTATCTTTTATTTAATGAATATAAATTTCCAAAGTACGACTCATGGGTTACAATGGCTTCCCCCCCCATACCGTCCCTCCCACCCACAACCCTCCCCTTTCCCACTCCCTCTCCCCTTCCATTCACATCAAGATTCATTTTCGATTCTCTTAATATACAGAAGATCAGCTTAGTATACCTTAAGTAAGGATTTCAACAGTTTGCTCCCACACAGAAACATAAAGTGAAAAATAATAGATGATTTTTTTTAAATGATGATGAAATCAGATCAGACCTATTGTCATGTTTAATCCCAGTGAGAGTCAAGTTGGGAATTGATAATTTCTTTTTTTTTTTTTTTTTTTTTTTTTTACAGAAGATCAGTTTAGTGTACATTAAGAGTTCAATCGTTTGCACCCCCATAGAAACACAAAGTGAAATATACTGTTTGAGTACTCGTTATAGCATTAAGCCTCAGTGTACAGCACATTAAGGACAGAGATCCTACATGAGGAGTAAGTGCACAGTGACTCCTGTTGTTGACTTTACAAATTGACACTCCTGTTTATGGCATCAGTAATCTCCCTATGCACCAGTCATGAGTTTCCAAGGCTATGGAAGCCCCTTGAGTTCTCCGACTCTTATCTTGTTTAGACACGGTCATAGTCAAAGTGGAGGTTCTCTCCTCCCTTCAGAGAAAGGCACCTCCCTCTTTGAAGACCTGTTCTTTCCACTGGGATCTCACTCACAGAGATCTTTTTGCCAGAGTGTCTTGGCTTTCCATGCCTGAAATACTCTCATGGGCTTTTCAGCCAGATCCGAGTGCCTTTAGGGCTGATTCTGAGGCCAGAGTGCTATTTAGGACATCCGCCATTCTATGAGTCTGCTGAGTATCTCACTTCCCATGTTGGATCACTCTCTCCTTTATTTATTCTATCGGTTAGTGTTAGCAGATACTAGACTTGTTTATGTGCTCCCTTTGACTCTTAGTCCTTTCATTTAATTAAATATTTTTTTTCTTTTATTTATATTAAATTTTATTTAAAAAAAACAAAAAAACTATTTAATAAAAATAAAAAATTTAAATTATTTTTTAAACTTATTTTTTAAAAAAAAAAAAAAAAAAAAAAATTTTCCCCAAATTATACATCTCTTCCCTCTCTTATTCCCACTCTTATGTTTAACAGGGATCACATTTCAGTTAATTTTCAACACTTAAGAATAACTGTGTGATAATTACAGAATTAAACCAGTCATATTAAGTAGAACAGACAAAAAAAAATTACTATGAGGGATAATGTATTAAGTTGTCCATTAGCAGTCAGGGCTATGCTGATCAAGTCACCATTTTTCATAGTGTCCATTTCACTTCAGGAGGTTTCCTTTTTGGTGTTGAGTCAGTTGTCACCGATCAGGGAGAACATATGGTATTTGTCCCTTTGGGACTGGCTTACTTCACTCAGCATGATGTGTTCCAGATTCCTCCATTTTGTTGCAAATGACTGGATTTCGTTGTTTCTTACTGCGGTATAGTATTCTAAAGAATACATATCCCATAATTTCTTTATCCAGTCTACCATTGATGGACATTTAGGTTGGTTCCAGGTCTTGGCTATTGTGAATTGTGCTGCAATAAACATTAGGGTGCAGACCGCTTTTTTGTTTATCAATTTAAACTCCTTTGGGTAAATTCCAAGGAGTGGGATGGCTGGGTCGAACGGTAGGGTTATATTCAGGTTTCTGAGGAATCTCCAGACTGATTTCCATAGTGGCTTGACCAGTTTGCATTCCCACCAACAGTGGGTTAGTGCTGTGTCTGCCTCAAGGAATTTAGAACCCCTTAAAGTTCCAAGGATCCCATGTTAAACCCAATAGAAGTCTCCTACTGACTGCCCAAAAATAAGCCCTACATAGAGCATACATCCTCAACAGCAGTATCTTGGTCTGGTTTTTGCTGCTATAAAAGAACATCTAGGGGCTGGCGCTGTGGTGCAGCGGGTTAAAGCCCTGGCCTGAAGTGCCAGCATCCCATATAGGCGCCGGTTCAAGACCCGGCTGCTCCATTTCCGATCCAGCTCTCTGCTATGGCCTGGGAAAGCAGTAGAAGATGGCCCAAGTCCTTGGACCCCTGCACCCATGTGGGAGACCTGGAAGAAGCTCCTGGCTTCAGACTGGTGCAGCTCCGGCCGTTGTGGCCAATTGAGCAGTGAATAATCGGATGGAGGACCTCCCTCCCTCCCTCCCTCTCCCTCTCCCTCTCCCTCTCCCTCTCCCTCTCCCTCTCCCTCTCCGCCTCTCCTTCTCCCTCTGTAACTCTGACTTTCAAATAAATATTTATTTATTAAAAAAAAAAAAAAAGAAAGAATCCTCAAGTCAGCTCAAACTTAAAAAAAAAAAAAAAAAACTAACACTGGGTAATTTATAAGGGAAAGAGGTTTATTTGGCTCCCAGTTCTGAAGGCCCAGAAGTTCAAGACCACACAGCTACACCTGGTGAAATCCTTCTAATTGGAGGGGATGCTGCAGAGAGCATCTCATGGGGTGTGTTGGGGGCCAGCACAGCAAGCCAGAGAGCGCTCACTTTCATTACTTCCTGCATAATCTATTAATTCACAAATCGATTCATCCACTCCTGAGGTCAATGCCCTCATAATCCAATCACTGTTTTTTTTTTTTTTTTTTTTTTTTTTTTTTTTTTTTTTAGGGGACACAGAGACAACTCCCATCCACTATTCACTCCCCAACTGCCACAATGGCCAGAGCTGATCCAGAAGCCAGGAACACAATCCAGATCTCCCACGTGAGGGCAAGAACTCAGATACTTCAGCCAGCACCGGCTGCCTCCCAGGGTCTGTACTGGCAGGGAACTAGAGGCAGGAGCTAGAGCAGGGAACGAAATTCAGGTACTCTGATGTGTGAGGCAGGAGTCTTAACCCCTACACAAATATCCCCCACCCCTCTGTCACCTCCTAAAGGTCCCACCTCTTAATAGGTCACAGTGAGATTAAATTTCAACATGTGTTTTGGTGGGAACCTTCAAACTACAGCAGGAGGTGAAAACTGATGATTGAAAAGTGGCCCTCCAAAAGGCATTAACGTTTCACAGAGGGAAGAAGGCAGTTGCAAAAAATTGGTCCAAGAAGGTTCCTTTGATAGAGGAACCCAAAAGGGGACTCATGTTTGCTGACAATCAGCTAAAAGATCCTGGACCAATGACGGAACCTGAGCCTCTCCTTGGCACACCACGCGTTTCTCAGGGAGTGCCTCTGGATTAACAACCGCAAACAGCCTTCTCATCCCTTCCTCATTTCCTGACCACTGTCTAAAGCAGGGGCTCCCCTCTCAGTCTCACAGGACCACCAGCCCTCTTTCACAGCAGATGATTAGAGCCCAGCTTTCTCCTGTAAACTAGAGGATACGCTCCATAAGGACAAGGACTGCATCTGTTTTGTTTACACTCAGACGCCTCGCCTGGGACAAAACAGCATTTGCTTGGTTCTTGCCAAGCCCTTCCTTTCATTCACCAGCTCTGAGTCTCTGACATATCGAGAGCCATGCCAAAGCTCTTTTCTAGAGATTAACCCTAAAATATGGTCTCCATCAGCAGTAACTCATTGACTCCTACTTTCTTACACGACCACTTTTCCAAGATCTCGTTGGCCCCAGGACATAATCTGCCATATAGTCTCCCAAAAATCTTTAATGGAATTTAAAAATTTTAGGATGATTTTCAGTTTTCACAGTAATAAAAGTGATATTAAGAGGGATGGGTTAGGGGAGGAATGTGAATTTTTTTTAAATGCAAGGCTGAATACCAAAATAGCACCTTTTACCTATCAAGATATCCAAGATACAAAAGGTCTTTCCTATTCCAGTTCTCGCTCTTGTTTTATCATCAGGTGTAGTATATCAATAACTAAGATGCTGAGAGAGAGAGATGAGGCTACAGACTAGGATGTCATCTGACTCCACATCCAGGAGAAAACAATCTATGGACAACCATTAAGTATATGTATTGGGGACGGGAATCAAACTTGAGACATGGGGAGTTCCTTCACATTAGAACTGTTCCTGATTGAACACTATTGTCCCTCACCCCTTCCCCCTGCCAATAGCCCATGCCTTCTTAGGAGACAGGCCAGGTCCTACTGCAGTGAAATGGATCTTAGTAAAAATATAAAAATAGAATAAAACATAATACCTCTTCTATGAAGAGAAATTCTTCTACAAAAGTAACAAAGAGTAGGTACCCTTCTGCAGTATCCAGACATTCGGCAATATTCTATCACTTTAGTAACTTCAGCTGGGAAAAGCGAAAAAACAGGAAGCTCCACTCAGTTCCTGGGAAAATGGAATTAAAAGATAAAGTGGGGGTCGGCGCTGTGGTGCAGCAGTTTAAGCCACAGCCCGCAGTGCCAGCATCCCATATTGACTAGGGTTCGATTCCCGGATACTCCACTTCCCATCCAGCTCCTTGTCAATGCACCTGTGGCTCTGTACCCATGTGGGAGACCCAGAAGACGCTCCTGGCTCCTCATCAGCCCAGCTCTGGCTGTCGCAGCCATCTGGGGAGTGAACCAGCAGATGAAAGATCTCCCTCTCTTTCTTTCTCTCTCTCCTTCTCTCTAACTCTGTCTTCCAAATAAATAAATAAATCTTAAAAAATAAAAGATAATGTGACTTTTCCAGGAAATTTTTGAAGCTCCCTTCCCCATGTTCATGTGTCTGTATGTAATACAAGTGGATTAGAACAAAAATATATAAAATATTTAATTCCCTTAGCTTTCTATTAATGTGGGCTTTAATTAGGGTGATTATATTATCTAACAGGCAAAGCAGGCCAGTTTTGAAAGTGAAAGAGAGTGTTACTCATTAATAATTATACCAGGACAACAGGTACACCCTAGAACTGTCCTTGGCAAACCAAGATGCATAATCACCTCAATTAAAATAAAGACCAGCACCCGCACTGTGGTGTAGCGGGTAAAGCCGCCTCCTGCAGTGCCGTCATCCCATATGGGCACCAGTTCGAGTCCCCATTGCTCTACTTCCAATCCAGCTCTCTGCTACGGCCTGGGAAAGCAGTAGAGGATGGCCCAAGTCCTTGGGTCCCTGCACCTGCACGGGAGACCCAGAAGAAGCTCCTGGCTCCTGGTTTCGGATGCGCAGCTCCGGCCGTTGCGACCATCTGGGGAGTGAACCAGCAGATGGAAGGCCTCTCTCTCTGCCTCTCCTGTGTAACTCTTTCAAGTAAATAAATAAATCTTAAAAAAATTATAACAAAGTCCATGCAAAAACCACAAGATCTCATGAAACAGAAATCAAATGGAACAATATTCAAACAGATTTTCTTTAGAACAATATTTTCAAAGGATTTTAAGAAAGGAATTTTAAAAGATGACATCCACAAATGATTTTGTCCATATAGGCAGCATCTTATTAAACAAAGGATATAAATTGAAGTGTGAACAGCAAAGTATCAAAGGAGGGAATAATACCAGGATTTTCAATTAAAGTTCACTTGCTTTTATTAAGAAAACAAACTAAGGACAAAAGCACACCTCATATACATGTTTCAATAATGCAGTTGCTAGTAACATTTTTGTTACTAAGAAACATTTGCGGAAAAACAAGATTTCTATTCTGCTCTGGTTTCTACCCTTCCACCTAGTGGGATAATCCTTCATTAGCAATGCACTTAATATCTCCACAGCAACCAGGATAATTGGGGTGCTGCAACAGGTGGATGGATAATGAAGTGGAATACAACGGGTTAGAAGTAGCAGAGAAGAAAAAACACTTCCACACAACTGGGATGGCAAAATAAGTAACTACCAAAAAAATAACAATATAAAAAAGGGAACTTGCCAAAAAAGGGCATTCAGAAGTTGCTATAGTCAACTTACCACCAGGCTGGTGAAACCCAACCTTTCCAGGGCTTTAAGACATGCAAGTGTACAATAAGGATGTTTCAAATCTGGAGAACTGTAAGGAATTAACCGTGGAGATGACTCCATGCACAGAGCTCAGAGGTGGGGAAGATGTGAGGTTTCTGGAACAGATAAAAAGTAAGTTCCACTGATTTTCCCCTGGCGGCGCGGGTGGGAGTGGGGCGGTCCCAGGAAGGTGGAGTATGAATGAGATGTCCAAGAAGAGAGGAACAGAGCTAAGCAAGGCTTCAGAATTGAGCACCGGCTTGGTGGAGGAGGAAGGGTGAGATCAGGGGTGGCGTAACACTGGGCAAAAGGAATGCTCAGCCCAGACAAGGCATGGCTGTGGAAGGCAATGACGTGGGCAGAGGGCAGCAGAGAGACCAGGGAACAGGAAAGCAGTTCTCTTCTGTTGCCTCTGCCAGAGACAGCCCAGTGACAACACAAGCAAAACAAGAGCAGGATTTGAGGATTCTCATTAGTTCCGCATCAGGCGAGGAAATAACACCACCACCACCACAAATGCTCTAAGTTCTGTTCAAGGAGCTCACGGTCTGGAAGGAACACCCTATCAACAGAAAACCACATTTCACTATGGTAGTGGAGTGCAGAGAAAGCCTTAGAGGCTCTGGAACAGAGGGGCCCCAGCCCACAGAGGGAGTGGGAAGCTAAGAGAAAGGAGAGGTCCCTGCAAGGGTTTCTGGAGGTCAGTTCATCTGGACTTTAAAACCACTTCAGAGGGCCAGCGCTGTGGCACAGTGGGTTAACGCCCTGGCCTGAAGCACCGGCATCCCATATGGGCGCCAGTTCTAGTCCCAGCTGCTCCTCTTCTGATCCAGCTCTCTGCTATGGCCTGGGAAAGCAGTAGAAGATGGCCCAAGTCCCAGCTCCTGGCTTCAGATCGGCACAGTTCCAGCCGAATGGCCAATTGGGGAGTGAACCATCGGATGAAAGATCTCTCTGTCTCTCCTTTCTCTGTGTAACTCTGACTTTCAAATAAATAAATCAATCTTTAAAAAAAAAAAAAAAACACTTCTGGAAGAATGCCCAACGAGATCTCCAGGATCCTCCACATTGCTAAACCCAATGAACACTGTGTTCTCATCTTACTCAACTCCTCAGTCACTTACAACACAACCGATTACTCCACCCTACTTTAAATAGTCAGTTCTTGGGGCATCTGGAATCCCTCCCTTTTGTTCTTCTCCTGCCCCACTGGTTACTCCACGGTCTTCCACTTTATCTTGGAACTCTGCCATTCCTTAAGGCTTTTCTGCCTACAAAATATCCCTAGGTGACTCTAGATTGCCCATACCTTTATCTACAACTTCTATGCTGACACCCTAAACACAGCTCTCTCAACCACTCTCAGCCATTTGACATGGGTCTCCACTGGCATGAACTAACCAATGGCCAATCCACAACTCTGTTCATGACAATGCCCTCACCACCAAAAACTGGGAGTTGTGCTTACTTTCTCCCACTGTCTCACGTCACCTATTCTACCCATAAATCTTCCGAACTCTCAAATCTAGTGTTATCACTCTACCCCCAGCTGCATCACACAAAATGCTGCTGTTTCCTACCAGGTCTTCCTGCTTCCACTCCGCCCAGCAGCTAGAGGGACCTATCACAAATGCAAACCAGATCACATCCAGCTTTTAGAGCACTTGCCGGTGCCTTCTGGCACTTATTCCTGACAAAGCCTGTGAAAGCTACACAGCCCGTCCTGCCTGCCTTGGCACCTGTCTCTCACCTGTCTCTGCTGCTCACTTGCTGAAGTCCCCAGAACCCCTCCCCTCGGCTCTTGTAAGCGAGCTCTTGCCTTCCAAGGCTGTTGTGCTTCCCTCAGCGGAGTCCCTCCCATCCTTCACACCTCAGTGCAAAACCTGACATCTTCTGGCAAACCCAGCCTGGTTGTGCTAGTGTGCAGCTCCCCTATCGCTCTCTACTTTCTGGAAAGAATGGTCCAAATACAAACTTAGCAGTTTTACTTGCTGACTGATCTGTCAGCCCCACTTTCCAGCACCGTTTTCTCTCTGAACACACCCAATCAACTACCCTCATTAGAGGAGAAATCCTAACTCCTACTCACTGAACAATGTCCAGAATTGAGAATGTATCTGGGAATGGGCATGGGACATGGCAGTTAAGAGGCTGCTTGGGAAACATGAACAGCCCATCTCAGAGAGTCTGATTCAAGTCCCAGCTCTGCTTCTGATCCAGGTTCCTGCTAATGTGCACCCTGGAAGGCAACAGATGGTTTCAGTACTTAGACCACTGCCACACATGTGGGAGACTTGGATTGAGTGCCAGGCTCATGGCTTCAGCCTGGACCAGCTCTGGCTATTGTGGGCACTTGGGGAGTGGACCAGCAGATGGAAGGCAGATACCTTTTTTTCTCTCCCTTTTAAATAGTTAAATGCATTTTCTTTTAAAAACAATAGTATCTAGTATAAATCAAGCATTCAGATGACTGTGTTAAATGCATTCATCAGTTTCAGAAGGAACTGAGGTGAGCTGGAGACATCTCAGACACCTATATGTAGTGCAGGCACTTGATGAGATAATCCATTTAAGAAATCCAAGTCAACCAACCCACCCTGAGCCTGGGTGGGGCCAGTGGCTTGCCAGGTGGCTAAGTGAATTTTCTGCTAAGAAATCCTTTCCCTGCACTTGGTTATTCCCCACCCCACCTCACCCCTGACAGATCTACATCCCCCCCCCCCCCCCGCCCATTCCATCTTCCCACGCTCCACCTGTATCTTCTTACATTCTATCCGGATCTGGTCCTTTCAGACTGATACTTGACACCCAGTAATGATTTCTCTGGTCTAGGTTTCACAGTGGCCTTGCCTTTCAATTACTCACAACAGACAGCAGAACAGGATGTTAAACAAGCATTAGACACATAAACAGGGCAGGGATGGGGTGAGGCAGTGGTGGACATGGAAGAGTGGATGAGAGGAGCTACGTGATCATGCCTGGGCCTAGGGAGCCCAGCCAGATGCACAGGCAGCTGAGAAGACATCCCTCCTGGATCTATGAGTCCAATCATCTCAGGTGTCATTCACTGATAGGCTGAAGCACATATCCTGGCATTGAAATTCACAATTTGCAGCTAGAGATAACCTTAGAGATTCCCACTGTGCCATTTAGTCTCTTCACTTCCACTAGCAAAAGACACTGGAACCAGTTTTCCACAGCACTCCCTAAGATGACCCATGGTATAAATGGTTTTTTTGTTTGTTTGTTTGTTTCTAGTTTATATTCAAGAAAGGAATTGCCTTTATTAAAAAAATATTTATTTATTTGAAAGGCAGAGCTACAAAGTGGCAGAGGCAGAGAGAGGAAGAGAAATCTTCCATCTGCTGGTTCACTCCCCAAATGGCCACAATGGCTGGAGTTGGGCCAATTTGAGGCCTGAAGCCAGGAGCTTCTTCCAGGTCTCCCATGTGGGTGCAGGGGCCCAAGCACTTGGGCCATCTTCCACTGCTTTCCTAGGCCATAGCAGAGAGCTGGATTGGAAGTGGAATAGCTGGGACTCAAACTAGTACCCATATGCTTATAATATAGCGGGCACCCATATCTGCTATGCCATAGTGCCAGCCCCATAACTGTTTTTTTTTTTAAGATTTATTTATTTATTTGAAAGAGTTCACAGAGAGATAAGGGGGGGGGGGAGAGGGGGGTAGAGATAGAGAGAGAGAGAGAGAGAGAGAGAGGGAGGGAGGTGTCTTCCATCTGCTGTTTCACTCTCCAATTGACCACAATGACTGGAGTTGTGCCAATCTGAAGCCAGGAGCCAGGAGCTTCTTCCAGGTCTCTCATGTGGGTTCAGGGGCCCAAGGACTTGGGCCATCTTCTACAGCTTTCCCAGGCCACAGCAGAGAGCTGGATCAGAAGAGGAGCGTTGGGACTAGAACCAGCGACCATATGGGATGCCGGCACTTCAGGCCAGGGCGTTAACCCTCTGAGACACAGCGCTGGCTCCTATTTTATCCTTAAAACTTATTTTATTCGAATGAGAGACAGAGGGACAGTGACAGACCTTTCATTAACTGTTTCATTCCCCAAATGCCCACGAGAGCCAGGGCTGAGCCAGGTCAAAGCCAGGGACTGAGAACTCAATCTGGGTCTCCGGCATGGGTGGCAGGAACCCAACTCCTGGAGCCATCACCACTACCTCCCGGGGTACGCATTAGCTGGAAGCTGGAATGGAGGGAAGGGCCAGGACACAAACCCAGAAACTCCAATATAGGGGGTAGGTATCCCACACAGTGACTTAAGCACTGGGCCATATGTGTGTCCCAATATTTTTCATGATTAATTTCACCTGTTTACTTTATGTAAAGAGGCTGTAAAACTCAAACGATACAAACAACTGTCCTGTGCGGCTCACATTTCAATTCCACTGGACAGCACTGGTTTCTCAGGATGGTAACCTCTGCGGGGCAGGTCAGCCCACTGACCCAGGGTCTGGTCTTAGCGAGTTTAGAAACTATTTCATCAGCTCACCCAGAAAAAGCAGGCACTGGAGCTCTGGTTCATCTGAACAAAAGATTCAACAGAGAACATCAGCCTACTAACTCATCAACCACGGGTGGGAGCTGGAAGAGGAACCCTCCTGGCGCTACTGACGGTCACTTACTTGGCTACATACGTCACTGAGACATTCTCATTGTGCTTCGGAGACAAAAGGAAGCTGGAGTGAAAAGTCCAATGATGACCTCATGACTTTTGGAGTGTCATCAATTTCATCCCATACAAGTGCCTGCATGTGATACCACCAAAGAGGCGGCAACTCGAAGAAAGTTCCAAAGTGTCTCTACTTGCTCTGTAATCACAGAGCCTCTCACCCTCCCTCTCCCTCTGAAACACTACTACTGTCATTTTTAAGTATTTGATATGAGAGCTGACATTGTGGCACGGCAAGTTAAGCCACTGCCTATGACACCAGTATCCCACGTGGGCACGGGTTCGAATCCTGGTTCCATTTTCCGATATAGCTCCTTGATGATGCAGCTAGGAAAGCAGAAGATGGCCCAAGTGCTTGGGCCCCTGCCACCCATGTGCTAGACCAAGATGGAATTCCAGGCTCCTGGCTTCAGCCTGGCCCAACCCAGGGCTGTTGCAGCCATTGTGGGAGCAAACCAGAGGATGAAGGTTCTCCCTCTCCCTCTACCCTCTCCCCTCTCTCCTTTTCCCTCTCCCTCTCCCCTTTCCCTCTCCCCTTCTCTCCCTCTCCCCCTCTCTCCCTCTTTCCCTCTTTCCTCTCCCTCTTTACTCTGCCTTTCAAATAAAATAAATAAAATCTTTAAAAAAAGTTTTTCACATGGCTAAAAATATACAGACCTATGGAAAGTTAGCTGCCCCTCCCCCAAAATGGTTACTCTTGCACGTAAAAAAATCAGTCCTCAAGGTGTTATCCCCTCGACACCCTTAACGTGCCAAGAACATTAACTCAGCAGGTCAGACAGCTCCTTCCCAGGGCCAGCCTAAGAAACAAGTCAAAACACTGGTGTTCTGGAACTCTGTTTCCCCATGGCTGCTGTAACAAGTCAGTACACACTGAGCAGCTTAAAATCACACACTGTTTTTCCCCTACAGTTCTGGAGGTCAGGAGTCCAGAACGATCAAAGCAGCAGCAAGGTTGTGTCTGTTCCTCTCTGGAGCCCCCTGAGACTCCACCTCCTCACCTCTGCCAGCTTGCGGAGACCTGGCGTGTTGCGTGCTGTGTGCCTCCTGCACCTCCCGCCATCAGAGCCAGCCAGGGTCACACTTTCTTCACAACGCACCACCTCTCTTGTTTGACTCCTCAGCTTCCTTATTCCCTGAATAAGGATTCTTGTGATTACCCTGGGCCCACCCAGACAACTCAGGGCAATCTCAGGGTCACCATCAGTGCAGCCTCCACATCAGCCTAACAGGTTTGCAGCTCTTGCCCTTATTCTGCCTTCCACTGTCTGAATAGTAATTAGAAGAGAAAGAGGGGCTGGCTTTGGGGCATGGAGGGTTAAGCTGCCACCTGCAACACTGGCATCCCCTGTGTGTGCTGATTCCAGTCCCGGCTGCTCCCCTTCTGACCCAGCTCCCTGCTAATGCACCCAGGAAAAAGCAGTGGAGGATGGCAAGTGCTTGGGACCCTGCACCCACCCGGGAGACCCGGATGAAGTTCCTGGCTTCAGTGAGGCCCAGCCCTGGCTATTGCAGCCATGTAGGGAATGAACCAGCAGATGAAGATCGATCAATATCTCTCTCTTTCTCTCTGTAACTCTGACTTTCTAAATAAACAAACAAATCTTAAAAAAAAAAAAAAAAAAAAAGAATTCACATGGACAAGTTACTCTCCTTCCAGGAAGATTTTTACTTATTCTAATTTTTAATTGGTGAAACCCCTAAAGTTGAAAATTTAAAAAAAATATTCATATTGGAACAGCAGGCCTGAGCTTGCTACTCTTGCTGCCAGGCCGAGGGCTCTCCAGGGGGACTGACCCGGGGGGCCCATCTAGACTAGGAGACCTGCTGTCCCTCTCTCAGACTCCACATTAGGGTTAACCAAGCACTGCAAGGCTTTCAGGGCTAAGTGTTTAACAACAGCATACTGAAATCTAAGCATCCATGTCTTCAATAGTGACATCCGAACAGATAATCTAGGGACCAGTGTTGTGGCACAGCAGGTGAAGCTGCCACCTGCAATGCCAGCATCGAATCTGGGCACTGGCTCATGTCCCAGCTGCTCCACTTCTGCTCCAGCTTGCTACTAATGCACCTGGGAAAGTAGCAGAGGATGACTCAAGTGTCTGGGCCCCTGCTACCCACGTCAGGGACCTGGATGGAGTACCTGGCTCTTGGCTTTGGCCTGGCCTAGCTGCACCCATTGTAGTCTTTTCAAATAAATAAAAATAAATCTTTTTTTTTTTTTCCAAAGGGATAGATAATATAGTCTTAAACCTCCCCCTGGCCAATCATCAGGAGTTGATAGCAGGTTTGCAATCTTTCCTTTGCTGAAACTGCAAGTGTAAGGACACAGGTGTAGCCTAAACTGTGCAGGCCATGCAAGAATCCACCCCCAGCAGAGCAGCAGCTAAGCCCCACAGCCAGACTGCCGGCTTTCAAAACCCAATTCCCCTGTGTACTAGCTGTGTGACCTTCTGCAAGTGACTAAACCTCTCTGTGTCTCCAATAGAAATCCTTACAAACAGGGTTAATGATACCAGCCTCTGAGAGCTTGAGGAGTAAGCAGGAGTGCTAACACCAAGAACAACGCCTGGCACCCCGTGAGCATTCAAGGCGTAGGTTCAAGGAAATTTTAAATGTCCCTGCTTGCTGCGTATAACCTGCCAACCGAACTACAGGGGGATCCTGAGGGACCAAACTCCTCAGCCCTGGCTACTCCACCACAGAGGACACATTTGGCAGAAATGGAAAGGGAGTCAATGAGTCTTCCAGAAGCAAGTGATAGATGGCCTTAATTCAGCAGAAACAATGCCCTTTGTCGTGCTCCACGCTAGGTGGTGACTCCTGGGATAGGAATCACTAGGGGGTTACACAGCGCACTGCACGGACGCACACCCAGAAGACAGTGGCAGCTGTGTTAAATCAACTGCCTCAGGGCCTCCTAAAGACGGCCTCACAGCGACTCGAGGACAGTAAGGGTCTGTGATTGCTAATGGCCCCGCATTTTCAGGGACAGTGGTGCCGCTGGTACAACGCTCCCCAGGAGGCTGGGCTCTGGGAGGGTCAGTACCAGCCGGGCTAGACCCACGCTCCCAGCATCTGCGGGAGGGCAGGCATATTGTGATTGTGCCTGCAGAAGCTTGTCAGCGTTCACAGCCCACGTTGTGCCTTTCCCGCAACAACAGCGCTGCAGTTCAATGGCGGTGGACAACCGACTTCAGTCACCGCGTTTCAGTCCTAAAGGAAAAGGGGGAAGGAGGGCGGCAGATAGGACCTGGAGCCTCCAGGCACAGGTGACACGTTAACTCGTGGGTGTTCTAGCACAAAGCAGCATGCCCTGTGCTGAGAACTAACTCAAGTTTTTGAGCCAACAGGTTTGAAACCCTTGTTTCAAAGGTTACAAGTACAGGATATATGCCAAGAGCAGAGAGCTGAGCCACTGTCTGCTGTGAGCCAGCCTTCACTCTCACTGCTTTACATACATCAAGGAATGTGAATCAGGGCCATCACTGTGGTGCAGTGGGTTAGGCCACTGTCTGCAAAGCCAGAATCCCAAATGGGAGCTTGTTCGAGTCCCAGCTGTTCCACTTCCAATCCAGCTCCCTGCTGATGTGCCTGAGAAGGCAGCAGAGAAAGGCCCAAGTCCTCGGGCCCCTGCCACTCACGTGGGAGACCCAGATAAAACTCCTGGCTCTTGGCTTCAGCCTGGCCCAGCACCAGCCATTGCAGCCACTTGGGGAGTGAACCAGTGAATAGAAGATCTCTTTCTCATTTTTTCTTTGCAATTCCTCCTTTCAAATAAATAAACAAATCTTAAAAAAAAATTAGTGTTATTCATAGGCTCAGCCCATGAGGTAAATATCTATTCTATTCCCATTTCAAAGATAGGGAATGGTGGCTCACCTGAGGCCACGGCTCAGGGCCACTGGAGATGAACAATGGTGCTGGGACTCAAGTCCAAGGCTGCCTAAGGCTGTCGGGGTTACCTCAGCATTATTCAAGGCCTTAAGGCAGCACATTCTAGGAGACTGCAGACATACAGTCCTACATCAAAACATATCCTTCCCTGCTCCCCCGGAGAAGATCCTATCCCCACAGCTGGTGGACAGGTGACTGGAAGTCCCGAGAGACCTGGGACATTAGAATCTACTGGGTCTGGCTTCAAATCCCGGCTCTACCTCCTACGCGTTCTGTAACCACAGGTACCTTAACCTTTCTAACTGCCTTTCCCACCACCAAGGACAGCATGTCCCTGCCCCCCCCCCCCCCCAGGGACTTAGCTCACAATAGCTTCCACTCCGGAGCCTTCACTATTGCACCACACTCTCTTCATCTCGTGTGCAGTGAGGCTGGGCGAGCCAACTTGATTGCTTCATCTCTCTCCACCCAAAGGCTTAGCCTCACGTTCAAGTAATGCCACAGGTCTTGTGAAAGGCCTCCATGTCTTTGCAGACAGGCCGCTGTCGGAAGGAACAGCTCGGTGGCACCCTGACTAGACAAGAGGTCAATGACCCAAAATCACTGGTCCTGTCTTAGACTCTACTCCCCACCTCTCAATAAAAACGCATTCTTAACATGTTTTGCCTGGGCATTAGATGAGACTACCTAGTTAAAGTGATTCCTAGGTATGGGGCCGGTGCCATGGCTCACTCAGTTAACCCTCCACCTGCGGCGCCGGTATCCCATATGGGCGCTGGGTTCTTGTCCCGGTTGCTCCTCTTCCAGTCCAGCTCTCTGCTGTGGCCTGGGAGGGCAGTGGAGGATGGCCCAGGTCCTTGGGCCCTGCACCCCATGGGAGACCAGGAGGAAGCACCTGGCTTCTGGCTTAGGATCAGTGCAGCTCTGGCCGTGGCAGTCATTTGGGGGGTGAACCAACGGAAGGAAGACCTTTGTCTCTGTCTCTCTCTCTCTCACTGTCTATAACTCTACCTGTCAAATAAAAAAAAAAAAAGTGATTCCCAGGAAAAGAAGTGACCCCTTACCTGCCCAAGTGGTATCTGTATGTCTGTTAAGGGGTGACAACTTCCCAGGACCATGCTCTCCACCAGGGCAAGCCAGAGGTGCCCTGTCACCTGTCAGCCCAACCCCTGCAGAATCACAGAACAGGACTACAGTCCCCATAGGAGGAGCCGCCAAGTCCAGCAGGCCTCAGGATGAGGCACACACTATGTGCCTTTGGGTCACTCCCATCTTTCTGGCTGCAGCTGTTTCCCCACCTCCCTTCTGATTTGTGGAGAATCATTTTCTACAGTGTCATTCTTAAGTGTTTCGCATTTCACTTATCTGAAGACAGGTAATGAAGTTCCCGTGGCAGGGTGCTCATCCTCCAGTCTTCCATACACACGATGCCTCTGGTTCCATGGTTTTAGCCAACTGGACAGCAATCTGCCTTATTCAGACGCACAGAGCACTACACCTTGGCATAGACCAGGTAAACTCTCAGTTAAGGATATCTACGGCAGGTATTCCAGCTGCTTCCCAGTGTTATCTGAAGCTGGTCCTGACTTTGCCTTCTCTCTCCACAAGTAAAATGTGTCACTGCCAAGGAGCCGTGACAGTGGCATGACCAGCCGAGAGGGGTCACTTACCTGATGGGCCCTTAGGAGTCCTTCACCTGACTTGACTTTAGTAGATAGTGGTCTCTTTGGCCTCTCTGACCTTGCTTTAGTTTCCTTTCATTCTTCTCTAACAATTTAGGATGTGGCTTCTAGTTTTTAAAATTTATTTAGGTGCTGCTGCCGTGCCAGTCAGGTGAGTGAGGGCTGAGGCAAGGAGACTTCATGGCTCTCAGGTCGGCCCCCAGATTGGGTGCCTCTGATCTCTACCTAGCACTTGCCGTGTGGAAAGAGTGGTTTGGTACCCTGAGCCCTACTCCAAAGCTGATTCTGCTGAAGGGGCCCCCTGCAAACCCAGGCTCCACCCTCGGGAACTGACCTAACTGCCTTCTCTGCCCCAATTTGCCTTACTATTTTGGAACCTCAGTTTCCCCTCTTGTGAAAGGAAATTAACAGTCAAGTTCCCAGCACACTAGACCCCTGTGCGTTCCTATGTTTCTATGTTCCTATGTTTCTATGAATCACAACACCCATTCCTGGTTCCAAATCCTAGGTCGTCACCTCGTACACTCGGAGGCCCTTCTAGACTCCTATTCTCAGAACGAACCTTTCCCACATAAGGTTCTCACTAGTACCCATCTCTGCATCTCGTAGTTTCTCTGCCATGTTGCACTGGAGCCCTTCTACCTGATTTATTTGCCTTCAGTCCTCTATCTTCCTGTCTAGTCCAGTCTGCAGTACCCAAATACATACATATTTTTGTTGTTACTATTTTGACACATTCCTTAAGATTCTAAGTTGACAGAAATATGAACTTGCTCTTATCTAATTCAAGACCTTTCACAAAAAAAGCCCAACCTGTCTCTTAAAATTTAACTCCAGTGCTGGGGCCGGTGCCGTGGCTCATTTGCTTAATCCTCCGCCTGCGGTGCTGGCATCTCACATGGGCGCTGGGTCTAGTCCCGGTTGCTCCTCTTCCAGTCCAGCTCTCTTTCCAGGCCCAGAAGTGCAGCGGAGGATGGCCCAAGTGTTTGGGCCCCTGCACCTACAGGGGAGACCAGGAGGAAGCACCTGGCTCCTGGCTTCAGATCGGGGTAGCTCCGGCTGTAGCGGCCATTTGGGGAGTGAACCAATGGAAGGAAGACCTTTCTCTCCGTCTCTCTCTGTCTAACTCTACCTGTCAAAAATTTAACTCCAGTGTACGATGGTTTATTCACATAGTTGGTTGAAATGGTTTTTCAAAGAAGAGCAACAATAAGCCTCTGAGTGTTTAATACACAAATTGTTGGTATTTTTTTAAAATAACAGACTTCCTGTTTCCATGCTTTTCCTCATATTCCTTTCTGACCCACCAAACTCCCATTCCAGGGCCAATGTTGTGGCATAGTGGGTTAAGCCGCTGCTTGTGGTGCCAGCCTCCCAACTGGGTGCTGATTTAGTGTCCTGTCTGCTCCACATTCAATCCAGCTCCCTGTTGATGTGCTGGGAAGCAGCGGGGGATGGCCCAAGTGCTTGGGACCTTGCACCCACCTGGGAGACCTGGAGGAAGCTCCAGATTCCTGGCTTCAAGCTTGGCCCAGTCCCTACTGTTGCGGCCATTTGGGGAGTGAACCAGTGGATGAAAGCTCGCGCTCGTTCTCTCTCTCTCTCAATAACTCTTTCAAATAAATTAAAAAAAGAGAACTTTACCATTCCACCTGTCACACTCTTCTATGGTTTTTTTTTTTTTTAACATTCAGTTCAAAAACATCTTTTTAATGAAGCTTTTCTCCTTTACTGGAGCCCTATCACTCCCTGCCTCTTGGTTGATAATTTACAATCTAATCTGTATTAAAACAAATATTTCATTTACTTGAAAGGCAAAGTGACAGAGAAAGATCTTTCATTCTCTGGTTCATTCCCAAATGCCCTCAACAACCACAGTTGGGCCAGGCTGAAGTCAGGAGCCAGGAATTTCACGTGGGTCTCCTGTGTGGTTGGCAGGGACCCAGGCACTTGAACCATCATCTGCTGCCTCCCAGGATTCATTATTCAGAAGCTGGATCAGAAGCGGAATAGCCAGGACTTGAACCAGTATTCTAATGTGGGAGTCCCAAGCAGTGAGTTAACCTGCTGCACCACAACACTTGCCCCTCTGATTTATATTTTGTTAGTTGCATAATTGTTTGGTCTTCTAAAAAGTATGTCTGGGCCAGCATTATGGCATAGCAGGTAAAGCTGCTGCCTATATGCAGCAGGTATGCTGCTGCCATTTAGGATGCCAGTTCGAGTACCGGCTGCTCCACTTCTGATCCAGCACCCTGCTAATGTGCCTGGGAAAGCAGAAGATGCCCCAGGTCCCTGAGCCCCTGCAACCTCATGGGAGACCCAGAAGAAGCTCCTGGCTCCTGGCCTCAGCCCGGTCCAGCTCTGGCTGTTGTGGCCTTCTGGCAAGTGAGCCAGCAGATGGAAGATCTCTCCATCTCTCCCTTTCTCTCTGTAACTCTACCTTTCGAATAAATAAAATATTTATTTAGAGAGGCCTTCCATTTGCTTATTTTCCTCTCAAAAGCCTGTAACAGCCAGGGCTGGGCTAGGCCACAGCGAGGAACCTGGAACTCAGTCTAGGTCTTGGCTGCAGGTTATGCATTAGCTGGAAGCTGGATAAGAAGCGGAGCCGAGGCTCAAACACAGGTACTCCAAAATGGGATGCAGGTGCCTCAAGCAGCCATTTCACTTCTGTGCCAAAGACTGTCCCTTTCTTTAAAAGAAAAAAGGGGATTAAGTAGGGGTATAGTGAAAGAAGGGATTGCACATGTAAGACGAATAGCCCAGTTAATGCAGATTCTTTAAAATGAAAATAAAAACAAAATTTTAAGGCTGAATTTCAAATTGTTGCAAATAAGTTTTTTCCTAGTCTGGCACTAGGGAAAACTAATTACAAAATAATTTAAAAATCCCATTTACACATTCTAGTAGCTGTTTCTTTAAACTCTGCTGTGAATGGTCATTATTAGATATTAATTAATTGGACTTACCCGGGCATCTTTATGAAGAGGCTGGATTTAACACCACTCATAGTCCAATATCCTTTATCAAAACTTTAAGGATAAATTAATTAGCAATACAAACCCTAGGAAAAATTAAAATTTTGTCTCTGGGTAACAAAGAAGGTGATATTATTAAAAAATATTTTAACATGTAACTAAAGAAATGTTTTATATTTATAGTGAAAATTAATTAGGAGGGCTGGAGTTGTGGCATCGTGGGTTAAGCCACTGTCGTGATGCCAACACCCCATATATGTGTGGGTTCAAGTCCCGGCCAGTCTGCTTCCCATCCAGCTCCCTGCTAATGGTCTGGGAAAGCAGTAGAAGATGGCTCAAGTGCTTGTGTCCCTGCCACCCCCATGGGAGACCCAGATGAGACTTCTAGTGAATGGAAGATCTTTTTGTCTGTTTATGTGTCTCTCTCTCTCTGCTCCTCCCTCACTCTATAACTGTGTCTTTCAAATAAAATAAACCTTAAAAATTTATTAGGCAGTCAGTGCTGTGGCATAGCAGGTTAAGCTGCTGCCTCCAGCACTGGTATCCCATATGGTCCTGGCTGCTGCACTTCCAATCCAGCTCCCTGCTAATGCACCTGGGAAAGCAGAGGAAGATGGCCCAAGTCCCTTGACCCCTGTCACCCTGTCAGAGACTGGAAAGAAACACCTGGCTCCTGGCTTTGCCCAGCCCTGGCCACTGTGGCCATTTGGGCAGTGAACCAACAGAGGGAAGTTACCTCTCTCTCTCTTTGTAATTCTGACTTTAAAAATAACTATTTTTAAAAATTAGTTAATGGAAATGTCTTACTTTTTAAAAAGATTTATTTATTTATTTGAAAGTCAGAATTACAGAGAGAGGGAGAGATAGGAAAAAAGAGATCTTCCATCCATTGGTTCACTCCCCAAATGGCCACAATGGCCAAGTGCTAGGCCAGGCCAAAGCCTGGAGCTTCTTCTGGCTCTCCCACGTGGGTGCAGGGGCCCAAGCATTATGGGCCATCCCCTGCTGCTTTCCTGGGCACATTAGCAGGGAGCTGGAATGGAAGTGGAGCAGCTGGGACTTGAACCAGCGTTCATATGGGAAGCCAGCATCACAGGCAGCAGCTTAACCCACTATGCCACAGTGCTGGCTCCACTTGCACTTTCATTAAAGCAACCCAAAAATGCCTTACCAATGGTTTACTTTTCTAGAGTGAAAACAATAAATATGTAAGGTTTAAGAAATGATGTCCTATTTAAAATGGATAGAACTTACTCTAAACCTCTTGGTCAATGTGCTAAATGCTACATCTGAAAGCATCTAACCCATCTACTTCATCGGGTACCAAGGAAGCAAAGCGCAGAGTAGAACTTTTTTCAGAGGGTAACCTGGCAAAAGTAGCACTACTCTATTCTGCTATGTTTCCCCAAGAAGAAGTCCAGCTGCAGGGCTAATCACACAAGCATGAAGAGTACTTTGAGAAAGCTTGCTGTGTTCCCTTTTCATCAGACAGAGCCCCTGCGTAACGAGCTACCGCTGTACACTGTGCAGCTCCATACAGAAGGCTGATCCTGTTGCTGAAATCTTCTGAGACACGGAAATTAAAACCCTCAAATCTTAAATTAAATGGACAGGAAAACATCTCTAATTATGAATTTTTTTAAAAGGCAGCTAAATAAAATAAATTTTACAGATATCACTCCCCCCCAAAAAAAGATTTTTCACGCAGAGCTGCTGAAAATAGTAAAACCTAGAAATAAACTAAGTGTCCAATAATAGGGGATTGGTTTAGATGCAACCATATAATAGACAACTAAAAAAAATGACGCTATATAATTGGTATCTTAGAGACATCGAGAAGTCTACATTTGGGTGGGGGGAAAAGTTACAGAACAGTATATAGAGACCACAGCCGGTTTTGTAAAGAATAACTTTCCAGTTGTGCAACTTCAGAAAGGTTACTTAATTTCCCTCAATAGGGTTTCTCCTCAGTAAGGAGAGAATGATAATAAGAGTAGCTACTCCTAAGTTCAGAGTAGCAGCAGACATGTTGCTTGGCCCACAGTAAGCCCAGTCCACCTAAGTTCTTCATGTTATGCATAAGGCGACAAAAGAATGAGTGGACATGATATGATAGTAAATGGCTTTTCTAGGTGGCAGAGTTACAGCAGATTTGTTTTACCTGTACCTTAGGAATTCCTGTCGCTAAGACGTTCTTTATGAGGAAAAATAATAAATTGGAACATTCACACATGACAATAATCCTCTTAAAGATTTACTATAGTGCTCTCTTGACAGAAAACAAATCTGGGTTGAGCTGAATTGACCCTTCAGATTTCATTTAAACAAGCTTGCTCTGAATTATGGAAAATTACCTAAACTTGAGGGCCAATCCTGTCTGTAAGATTTTTAATGGGTAAAGCAAGGCATATTTGCTTTGTTCAGCCTGGTAAAAATGTATGAATCCCAACTTAAGAACCTCAAAAGGCCTCCAGCTCTCCCACCACCAGCAGGAGGCAGTCTATGGAAGCACTTCTGGCTTCCTCCTAACTCCCCAGCCCTCTCCTCCTTTTCGACTTTTTCCCCTTCCATAATCCTGCTGGACGGCAAGCAAGCCTCAGGCAGTGAGTTTCTCCCTCAATTTAGCATCACTGGCATCTACCACAGTGGCTACGCATTAAATAATCAGCAAATAAAGAATCAAAGAGTGGTGGATGTTGTGGTGCAGCAGGTTAAACAAGCCCCCTGCAATGCTAACACCATACTGAAGAGCTCATTCCAGACCCCGCTGCTCCACTTCCAGTCGAGCTCCCTGCTAATGCGCCTGGGTAAGCAGGAGAACGGCCCAAGTACATGAGCCCCTGCCACCCACCTCAGAGACCCAGATGGAGCTCCAGGCTCCTGGCTTCAACCTGGCCCAGCCTTGGCCGTTACAAGCATCTGGAGAGTGAACCAGAGGAATGGAAGAACACTTTCTCTCTCTCCCTCTCTCACTCCCTGTCACTCTGCCTTTCAAGTCAATAAAATCTAAATTAAAAAAAAAAAGTTTAATAAATGTTTGATAGCAGCTCAGGACAAAGGCATCAACTCCCCATAAAAGAATATATACATCGATAGGTCTGAAACTGCCTAAAATTCTCAGTAATTTTTCCTTAAAAAAGTAGGAAAGTATTATGTTCTTAAGAAGAACAGTACTGGTTATCTTAATAGACGTAAGATTATTTTTATTTCCCCCTATATTCTGGGTAAAGTCCCACAGAGTCTTAGAGAGCCTGTTATTTTCTCAAAAAACACAACTAACAAATGACTGCCCTGGCAGCCTCTGCTCCCTCGGTTTCCAGCTCTGGCAATCTCCCCCCACCGGGCTGCGGGAGGACTTCGCTCCTGCCCTTCCACCCTCCAAGTTGTGGAGGTTAACATGGACATGGACATGGACATGGACAGCACAAGTGCTCTCAGCAACACCTGAGGCACTGCCTAGGCTTCTTCTGAATCTTTTCCAGGGCTTTTATGACGTTCAGGGAGAAAAGAAAGCTAGAACCGGGAACAGCCGCCCAATGTTGTCCAAGATCCCCGCAGGGTTCATAAGTCACCCAGCGTTACTTAAAAATGAAACTAAAGAAACCAAATTAAATATTAACTTGTTTCAACACACACACTTCAACCAGAAGACCATTGCGAAGCAAGACTATTAGCAGACCAAGGGAAAAGGGGGCAGAATAAGGAAATCTGGCATTGCTCAAGAAAAAAAGTTAGCTTCCCACACAGCTCTTCTTCCGCAAATTCCAGGTTTGTCACTTCCAGCCGCTGCTCTGTCATTCCACAGTGAGTGTCAGGTCCTAGGTGGGAACCCAAACCTTCTCAGGTATCCACTCAGAAATGTTTAACTTCCTGAAAACATCACTTCCCACTCCCAGGAACGTGCCATGGGCTAAGCCCCCGCCCACCAGGTTGGTAATTAGGGAGTTCTGTGGAAATGAATTGCTGAAAACCTAAGCCAGCTGGAACACACTGTTATTTATATACAAACAGTTACAATTTGTCGGAGTCCGCTTTGTACCAGACGTGATGATTGGTCTTTTGTGTTTTCGTCTTCACTGGCCTTATTACCAATCCTTATTTAATCCTCATTATTATCCGAAATAGTGTAACCCCATTTTCCTGGTTCAGAACGTTTCCCGTGCCGGAGGGACCCCTCGTTAATCGACGAGGTTAAAGGAGTGAGCCCGAGGATTTGGAAAAGTTAAAGCAGAGATCCAAAAGCCACGCTGAGCCCAGGGCCACCAAACGGCTGAATCTCTTCAAAAAAAAAAAAAAAAAAAACGTAACGCACGGGTCAAACTGATTTTAAGGTCATTTTAGAGCAGCCGGGACTTGGAAGCAAGAGGCATGGCAAGATTAACAAATAGAAATGAAAGATGACAAGGACGTGTGAGGAGGCTGCACGACGCAGCCGCGGGAGGGTAACGCTCGCCCGCACCCACGCTGGCCGCCACCGGCGCCGACAGCCAGGTCTCCCCTTCACGCCGCGGACAGCGGCTCCGAACGCCAGACGATGGGCGGGCTCGGTGCGTGCAGCCCAGAAGGCGGCTCTCGCCGTTCCCACATCATCAGCAAGTGCCTCCCCGAGTCCGTCCCTCCTCCGCCACCCGAACTTCAGCCGTGACCTGCCGGGGGGCTCCGCACCCATCTACGGTTTAACCTGCGTCCGTTCACCGCCAGGACCGAATCACGCGAAATGTGTGGTAAATGAATGAGCTGACTGCTCACAGCAAGGAGCCTAAGCCGCACATCCATCCTCCAGCAAACCAAATCCAGGAAGGATGCCCTGAGCGGGCAGGGTGAGGGGCGACCCGGGGCCACGTCTCCCTCGCGCTTTCGCCGGAGGCGCCGCGGCGCAGCCCATCCTCCTCCCCGGCCCCTCCGGGCGCGCCTTACCGCTTGCAGCTGGGGCTCCGGGCACTCCCGGCCGAAGGCACTTGCTCCCGGGAGGGGCAGCTGCCGGTGAACCGGGCCCGCTGCCGCAGTCGCCGCGGCCAGCTCCGGGGCGCCGCCAGCCCCCAGGGCCGAAGCCGCCGGAAAGTTTGCTCCGGGTCTCGCTGTCCGCGCCGCTGCCCCGCCGGGGGTTAGCAGCTCTCTGGGTCGCTCCCGCGGCCGCCGCCCCCGAGGCCGCACTCGGCGGCGCTGCAGCAGGGGCCGGGCGCGGGGCGGCTCCTTGCGCGCCGAGGGCGGGGTCTGCCCGCCCCGCTCGGGCCGCGGCGTGGCGCGGCGCTCGGTGTTTACCGCGGCCCGGCGGCCCGCTCTCCCCGCCCGCCGCGCGCGGCCCGCGCCCTGCGCCCTGCGCGCTCCTGACATCATTCATTCTCGCACACCCTCTCCCGCCCACTCCATTTCCAAACAGTGACTCACCCCGCCGGCTCGGTGGCGGCAGCGCCGGTTCCCGTGGCTGTCGCCCTCCTGGCGCAGAGCGGGAGCTCGACAAACCAGTGCGACTTCTTAAGAAGAAAATCCTGGCCGACCCTCCCCTCTCCCAGCCATTTAAAGCTGTAGGGAAGGAGGGACTTGGCAGGCAGGGCAGGTTGGCTTGGGGCGGTGAGGCCGAGCGCCCGGAGCAGACCTCCCTGCGCGGTGACACGGATCAGTCTGCGAAAGTTCTTGGGTGCCACTCCCGGCAACTTTCAGGGGTGGGGCTGGGAAGGGATCCCCCACCCCCGCACCCCGCCTATTTCGGGAACTGCTTCCTGACTGTGGTGTGAGTGGGCTTGGGGACATCCGTGTTGATTCAGGCCAGGGTGTTGTCGGGGCCTAGGTCAAGGAGGCGCCGGTAACCACCTCTCCCCGGGTTCCCTAGCAAAGTTAGTCTTCCCGTCCGCGTGGCGGTAACTCCAGGTGTGGGCTGGGAAGGCGCTCCCGGCTAAAGCGGCCGATGAGGCTTTTCCCTAGGGTGCCCAACCGCTGTGTCATTATGTCCTGTTGGTTGCTCTGCGTCTTGCGAAGCATAAGAAACCGTAACCAAAATAAACAGCCAAAGAGTCATCCTGTACTGAACCTTGCTTCTCTGCAGCTTTTGAGGCTCAGGGCGGTCGTGTGTGGTTTCTTTGATGACCACAGCAGTTGGATTTTTGAAAGGGGATGGTGCCGTCCTCAAAATGGCCAAGGCGCCCTGTCTTCTTGGAGTTGTTGTTCGTGCACCTGCTGGGCAGTTGTCAAAGCAAACGAAGGCAGCCCCAGGGAATCCAGCTAAGAATCACAGGGAATCTGGCCAAATCTTTATTGAACTTCATGGGCAGAAATGTTTTATGTTAATTTCTACTTCATTGTACATAACTGTGCTTAGGATTTGCACTGGCTTAGGGGTGCTTCCCTATGACCAACGTAAGTAATGAGAGACTTCCCTGGGTGTCGGATTCCGATACCACATTGGTGAACAGTCATTTGCCTATGGCTATTACACATGAAGGTAACAGAAGAGAACAGGCCAGGCCATCTCCAAGCTGACAGCACTCAGATGTCACAATACAGACTTTTCCTTCAAATGAAAATGCTCCCGAAATTAACCAAAAGCCCAGGCTCATGGTTGTGGGAAATGGCCCATAAAGCTTCAGGAAGGTAAGAACCCCAAAACGAACACCAACAACTGAAGTTTCTTCTCGGGTTTATTTTTCTGCCTCAATAAGGAGCTCATTTTCAATTTTACAAAGCCCAGGCATTTTGCCCAGAAGGCAATAGCAAATGGATTGGTTTGCTAGGATGCAGTCAGAGTACATGGAAATTCAAACCAACAGTTTTTTATAGACAATCATAGCTCAAATGCAGAAGCTTGTGGGTCCTGACCACTGCTGGCAGAGGGTCTAGATTCAAATGTGTAGCCACACACAGGCAAGTTCGGGTGAATATTGCACTTCCTCTCTACTTTGTGACTCAAATATTTAGACATTGTGGAAATACAAGTTGGTGTTTTAGAAACTTCTATAGATCTCAGAAACTGACTTTATGGGCTTTTTGTCCTATGGATGTGGATGAAGTCAGAAAACTCCAGACAAACCCAATAGCGCCTTATGCAAATCCTGCAGTTCCATCACAGCCATCTGTATGGAAGGCCATTTCATGGGGTTGGGGGTGGGAGGGTTGCATTTGTGGTCATGATTGCACCTCGGCTTAAATGTTGTAAAATAAGTAATTAGATCATGTTTCTGCACCATGTAGCCCCAGGTAAATATAGTCACAGAATTGTGAACGAGCTGCTTGAAGCGTTCCCATTCCGCTCATGGTCAGAGTATGAGAAAGCCAATTATTCAGCTTCATTTCTGTTTTGAAAAATAGTGACCTCCACATCACAGAAAGAGGTGAGTCCTCTCTCTTTCAACACTATAGTTCTTACTTCTGGCTCTTACCATGTGTCAACATTCACTAAATCTGTGGTCGCTCCTCTTTCAGAAACAATGGTGCAGAATGCCCCAGGGCTGGGGGGTAACCGTTCTGTGTTGTTTTCCCTAAGCCAGCGCATACTTTAAATCATGTTTTACAGATATTTCTTTGGTCTGATAAAACACACTGATTGCGTTAGGAAAACATACATATCTATAGTACATATCTCCTCCTAAAATAATTCCTGCTATGAGTGTGCCTAGAGTCATTTCCTCAACCCACAATTTTTATTAAGTTCCCACTTTGTGCCCATGGTTGTTTATCTAAGAATCACCATGGGCACCTTCCAAACATGCTTCCGCAAGGGAAAGTATTTTTTCAAAGATATGTTTACTTATTTATTTGAAAGGAAGACTGACACAGACAGAAGCAGAGACAGAGAGTGCAAGAGTTCTATCTACTGGTTCACTTCCCAAATGAACACAAGAACTGGGTCTGGGCCAGGCTGAAGCCAGGAGCTTGGAACTCCATCCAGGTTTCCTAGGTGAGTGGCAGGGGCCCAAGTAATTGCACTGTGGTTGTCCTCTGCCTTCCCAGGCAAATGTGCAGAAAGCTGGATTGGAAGTGGAACTGCTGGGACTCCAACCAGCTGGTGTCCCAAGGAGCAGCTTAATCCACTGTACCACCATGTGGGCCCTGGGGAATTATCTTTGTTTTAAATTTTGCATGAGAATGTTTATTGTAGCATTATTTATATTTTTCCCAAGATCCACCATAGTGCCTGAGTAAGTATGTATAAACAAACGAACAAATAAATGAAAAGCCTAAGAGAACAAATCACGATATCTTTGTTACAGGATACCATGAAAACTGCTCTTGTGAAGTGAAAAATATAGGCAGAACAAAATGCACAATTTTTATGAGTCAGACTATTCCCAGTTAAACAAAAATCCACAACCAAATAATATATTATCTCTTGGCAAAGAGATACAGTTTGGCAGCACGGAAGAGGGGGAGGTTTGGATTTCTGAACTATTTTCCAATGAGCCTGCATTACTTCTCTAATTAAAAACACAAGCAATATTAGAATGTAGAAAGCAGTAATAGAATAAGTCCAAACCATCAGGGAACTGTCTAGCCGGGGAGATTAAAAACACCCCATGATCCTGGTCTAGTCCTGGCCCAGTCCTGGCCATTGCAGCCATTTGGGGAGTGAACTCTCTCCCTCTCTCTCTCTCTCTGTAACTCTGCCTTTTGAATAAATAAAATAAAGCATTATATGGCTAGAGGGTAAGACTACTGGATTGGGTTTCTAGATATTTACTTTATGCCAAGCCCACCCAATGAGCAAACACCTGCCATTCATTGAGTGTGCATTGTATGCCAGGAATGATGCGATTTGCTTTACTTATATTCTCATTTAATCTTTTCAGCAACCTTCTGAAGTAGGTACTTGTAATGCCTTTTACTACACATGAGCAAACTACAGATAAGCATGATTGTCATGGACACAAGATGACATTCAAGTATGTAGCATTGTCAAAATATAAAACCAAGACCTTTTGGCTCCAATATTCATACTTTTAAAAAATTAGTTTTACGGCTGGTGCCGCGGCTCACTAGGCTAATCCTCCGCCTTGCGGCGCCAGCACACCGGGTTCTAGTCCCAGTCGGGGCACCGGATTCTGTCCCGGTTGCCTCTCTTCCAGGCCAGCTCTCTGCTGTGGCCAGGGAGTGCAGTGGAGGATGGCCCAAGTGCTTGGGCCCTGCACCCCATGGGAGACCAGGAAAAAAAGCACCTGGCTCCTGGCTTCGGATCAGCACAATGTGCCAGCCACAGCGCGCCAGCTGCGGCGGCCATTGGAGGGTGAACCAACGGCAAAAGGAAGACCTTTCTGTCTCTCTCTCTCACTGTCCACTCTGCCTGTCAAAAAAATAAAAAATAAAAAAATAGTTTTACTTGAAAGGCAGAGTGACTGAGAGACAGAGAGAGAGATCTTCCATCTGCCTGTTCACTCCCCAAATACCTATAATAGCCAGAGCTAGGCCAGACCAAAATCAGGAGCCTAGAATTTCATCCCCATCCAGGTCTTCCATGTAGGTGGTAGAACCCAAGCCCTTGGGCCATAATTTGTTGCCTACCAGACACATTTAATGGAACTTGGGTCAGAAGCAAAGGTGGGCCTCAATCCCAGGTACTCTGAGATGGGATCCAGGTGTCCCAAATGGCAGCTTAACCTGCTGAACCACAATGCCTGCTCCAAAGTTCACACTTATGACCACTGTTCCTTAGAACAGTGTCTATTCTGGTGCCAGCATTGTGAAGTAGCAGGTAAAGCCAGCATGCCATGTGGGTGCCTGTTCAAGTCTCAGCTGCTCCACTTCTGATCCAGCTCTCTGCTGAGGCGCCTGGGAAAACAGTTGAAGATGGCCCTTGCACCCATGTGGGAGACCTGGAAGAAGCTCCTGGCTCCTGGCATTGAATCAGCCCAGTTCTGGCCATTGTGCCCATTTGGGGAGTAAATGAGAAGAAGGAAGATATCTCGCTCGCTTGCTCGCTCACTCGCTCTCTTTGTCTCTCCCTCCCCTTCTGTAATTCTCCTTTCAAATAAATAAGTAAATCTTAAAAAGAGAAAAAGAAAGAGTACAGTGTGAGAAGAGGTCCAGGAGAGAGCCCAACCTTACAGGTGAAGTAAAAGGGGAAAACACAGCAGAGAACGCTGAAAACACACAACCAGAGAGAAGGAAATCAGAAGAATGGAATGTGAATGAAACCCAGCAATAATTTATTTTGGAGAAAGCCGAGATGGCCATCCACATACGATGAAAGCAAAATAAAGCCTGAAAAATGTCCCTTGGATTTGGTGACATGGCAGTCTCTGTTGACCTTCACCAGAGGGAATTTGGTCATGCTGTGGGGGCTGGCATCCTGATTGAGTAGGGTGAGGAGGAACTGGATCTAGCAACTCACTCTATGGGTTGAGCAAGGGGCTGGCTAGTTGGCTTCCTGAGGTGCTGAGTCATAAGGGATGCTAGAGTGTTACCAGAATAAAGCTAGTGGAAGGCTCGTGGAAGATGAGGAGTGATTGTGGATGGATAACACGACTTTTTTTTTTTTTTTTTTTTGGAGGGGGGTGATGCAAATGTTGTAGAATTGATTGGACGCAGATGAAAGATCTCAGTAAAGGAGATGAGGAGGAGGAAGACAAGGAGGGGGACAGTCAGGAGTTTAAGGTTCCTGAGAAGCCAGGAGGAAATGGTATCCGGATATGGATGGAAGCAAAGGCCAGAGAGATGAGAAGGAACAGCACTTCCAATAGAACTAGGAGGGAAAGGGAAAAGAGGCTCAGAAGTGATGCAGTCATCTGCGGACTGCTTGTGGGTTGCACCTAGAGGCTGAGTTGTGTCCTCCCATCTTTGCCCCCTGCCCCATATTCCTGTACTGAAGCCCTAATCCCAGAACAAAAGAATATGACTGCCTGGATTCTCCTTGAATTACAATGGGGTCACTGCCCAGTAAACCTCTCATAAACAGAGCTTTGGTTATTTCCACTCATGACCATTTCTGCAGATTGGCCGTTAGAATTGCCCAGCATCATGACAGAGTGCTGCATACATCCCATATTCCTAGTCCAGCAAAAGGTCAAAACCCATTGTCCAGTTTCTACTGAATGTGCATGCTTTCACACCACTAAAGCATTGCAAATGTAAGTCCAGCCATTGCCAGTGGTCTGTGTTTAGAGAAAGAGCCTTTTAGTTCTTTGATTAAGTTCAGATGCATGATGTCCTTACAAGAAGAGGAAATCTGAGCACACAGAGACACCATGGATGCGTGCACACATCAAAAGGGCCATGTGAGCAAGCAATGAGAAGGCAGCCATGTGCAAGGCCAGGAGAGAGGCTTTGGGAGAAAGCAGCCTGTGGGCACCTTGGTCTTCAACTTCCAGGCTCCAAAACTGTGAGAACATAAATTTGAGTTGTTTCTGGCACCTGGACTGTGGTATTTTATTATGGCAGCCCTAGCAAATGAGCAGTTACACAAATCTCTGAATATACTAGAAACCACTGAGCTGTGCATTTCACATGGGTGTGTATCAAGTGTATTCATACACATACACACACACACTTTTATATTCAGGATTGTTTGGTGTGGAACTGGCAAATGAAAAACAAAATGAGAACAAGAACATGGGAGGTGGGGAATGTTTTACTTCACTCTTCCTCTCAATAATGTTTTTTTTTTAATTGTAAATGAATCTGTTTCAGTGTACCTTTTTATTAACAAAAAATTCGCTCTCTCTCTCATTCTAACAAATAAGTGTGGAGTAAATGTTTAGACTGGAGCTCCATCTTCGGGCCCTTCTTGTCTGGTTGGAGCAGAGGGTGTGATAAAGTGGAGACAGCTGTGTAAATGTCTGTCTGTGACAAGAAAGGAGAAAAACAGAGATCCAAGGGTTGAGGATTGTTCATGGTTGGATGCTGATGGAAAGAAAGTGAGAAGGGAGACAATGGTTAAGATGCTGCTTGGGACACCCCATCCCATACAAGAGAACTTGGATCCAGGTCCCGCTGTGCTTCCAATTGCAACTTCCTTCTGACTTACCGCAGGAGGCAGCAGATGATGGCTCAAGTGGTTGGGTCCCTGCTACCCAGGTGCGAGAAAGTAGATTGCATTCTGGCTGCTGGCATTGGCCTGGACCAGTACTGGTATTTTGAGGAGTGAACCTGTGCATTGGAGATTTCTCCCTCTCTTTTTCTCTCTCCCCTCTCCCCTCCCCATCTCCCCTGGCTTTCAAATAAATTAAAATAAACTTAAAAAGACAATATGGAGAGTGATTGGTAGTCAAATGTCTCTGAGAAGTTGGGAGGAGACAGTATCAGACATAGGTGGAAGCAATGGCTGGAGAGATCAGAAGGAGCAGCGCCTCCAATATAACCGGGGTTGGGGGTAGGGGGTGGGAGGTGGAGAGTGAGGGGTGGAGGACGGGGGCAGGCATTTCTTGCAGTGGTTAAGATGCCACTTGGGGGGCCGGCGCTGTGGCGCAGCGGGTTAACGCCCTGGCCTGAAGCACTGGCATACCATATGGGTGCTGGTTCGTGTCCTGGCTGCTCCTCTTCCAATCCAGCTCTCTGCTGTGGCCTGGGAAAGCAGTGGAAGATGGCCCAAGTTCTTGGGCCCCTGCACCTGCGTGGGAGACCCGGAGGAATCTCCTCGCTCCTGGCTTCGGATTGGCAGAGCTCTGGCCGTTGCGGCCAAGTGGGGAGTGAACCATCAGACCTCTCTCTCTCTCTCTCTCTCTCTCTCTCTCTGTAACTCTTTCAAATAAATAAATAAATCTTAAAAAAAAAAAGATGGCACTTGGGACACCACATGCCATATTAGAGTGCCCACGTTCAGGTCCTGGCTCTTCTCCTGTTTCTAGTTTCTCACTAACGTGCACCCTGGGAGGCAGCCCATGATGGCTCAAGTACTTGGGTCCCTGACACCCAAGTAGGAAACCTGGATTGAGTTCCAGGCTCTTGGTTTTGGCCTGGCCCAGCCCTGGCTGTTGCAGGCATTTGAAGCGGGAACCCATGGATGGGATCTTTATCTGTCTCTCTCTGCTTAACAAAATAAATGGGTTAGTGCTGGAGCCACAGTGGATATAGTTGTGGGTCTCCTAGAGGATAGTGGGAACACACACCTTGGAGAATCTCAATGGCAAAAAAAAAAAAAAAAAAGACTTGGTGTTGACGCAGCTTTGAGTCCCTGGGGAGATTGGCCTGGGGCAGCACTGCCTGAGCTTGCCCATTTCATAAGATGCCTCACCGTGCAGGGCCCGCCCATGACCTGATGGGTCTTCAGGAGAGGGATTCCAGACACCATCAAGCAGGTGTTTGAGATGCTTCTTTTGTGGAGAGAAGGGGAAATTCTTTAGCTTGAGGTAATGATCCTCTGTCTTGCGACACAGCTGAGGCAAATGGCATTCTTCCTAAGGAAACCATAAACAAGGTGACACCTTGTCATCTTGGAAGGGGCCTGCAGAAGCCGAGCGCTGCCTGCAGCTGGGTGAAGACGGAGCAGGCAGGAAGCAAGGGCAGGGGAAGGGGGCTCCGTCCTGTAAGCAGCTTCCCAGAGAGAGGGAGGCCTCCTCTCAATATCGAGGGTCATTCGGCCCCCACCACCCCCAACCTAGTCTCTCCCCCTGCTTGCCACATGCTAGACCGGACTCTGGTCTTGATGAAGAGAATTCACTAACCAGCTGAATATTACATTCTGGCTTCTAGTGTTCTGCGACTTATCATGGTCCTCTAGCAAAGTGGAATCTCTGGCCTCTGGAAGTATGATGAGATTGGTCCCCACACCAGGAAGGTGTCTCCTCCCCTCCCCTGAGGGTGCATCGGGACAGGCTGCCAGCCTTCCAGGCTGCACTCCTGGCTGCCTCTCTAAATCATCCCCCCTGGCTCTACTCCAATGAGAAGAGCACACGGATCCCCAGCCACACAGTTTAAATTTGTTGTTATTTGTTTATTTGAAAAGTAGTGAGGGGCTGACGCTGTGACATGGTGTATAAAGCCGCCTCCTGCAGAGCTCCACTTGGAATCTAGTTCCCTGCTAATAGCCTGGGAAAGCAGTAGAAGATGGCCCAAGTCCTTGGGCCCCTGCACCTACATGGGAGACCCAGAAGAAGCTCCTGGAGCCCGGCCCAGCTCTGACTGTTGCGGCCGGTTGGGGAGTGAACCGATGGATAAAAGACCTTCTCTCTCTCTCTCTCTGTGTGTGTGTGTGTGTGTGTGTGTGTGTGTGTATCTCTGTAACTCTTTCAAATAAATAAATGAATCTTAAAAAAAAAGAAAAGAAAAATAGTGAGAGAAAGAGATCTTCTGTCTGCTGATTCACACCCCAAATGCCCACAACAACCCTGCAGGGCTGGGCTAGGTGGAAGCTAAGAGCCTGAAAATCAGTCCGGGTCTTCCAGTGGGAACACCTGAGCTGCTGCCTCCCAGGGTGCACATCAGCAGGAAGCTGGATCAGAAGCAGAAATGCAAGCGTCCCACGTGGCAATTCAACTGCTGTTCCACTACACAGTTTATCAGAGCACTGTTTATGATCAAGTCACCTTACTCCAACATGCCTTCCTTAAAAAGCCTTCAACTGTAAATTAAAATAGACCTTTATTTTGCTGATGTAAAATGGAAAGCACAATGTGCTTGTTAACTATGCAGACCTAACTTTTCAACTTTTCTCTCAAACGCAGAGGTCTAACCAGAAGTGAACAGAGCCTGCTTATTATCAATCCTTTCCTATAATTATATAGTACTATGCTTTCCATATGAAAGTATCCAGTCAATGACCTCAAGTGTGCAATAAACCTGTATCAACTATCTTTACTACTTCCTGGTAGTTAAATATAGTCAGGGGCGAAAAGACACAAAAGATGAGTAATAATAGACTAAAATCGTTGATTTCTCAGCCTCTACAACCCCTCTCCTCTTCGCTCTGTTTCCAGAAGACAGTGGTCATTAAAGTGTACAAGTATATTGTATATACAATCCATAAATTCAACATGAAATAACACCTTGCACTTACCCTAATGGTGTTACTGAAAAGAATCCAGAACCTTCCATAGGCCATTAACTCATTTATTATATCTTTACAACATCCTCTTAAATTAAGTATCCATGACTTCTTAATCTGCACTCAGTATTTAATATCAAAAGCTGAAAGATTCAGAAGAAAGTAATCACCTGTCATTTTTTTTTTTGGCGGTGGGGGCGGGGGTGGTGATTCTCACTTCCCTTTGTGCTTTTGAAACTTGAGATTTTCTATTTAATTTCTTGACATCACACCTGGCACCTATTCATACTCCTCACCTGGTGTTCCTCATTCTCTCCTGCCCTCACCCTTCGCTCACTGCTGCTCCACAATGATTTATCTTGTCCATCTTTTGACCTTCTCTCCCTCTGGTCTTGTTTCATTCATTATGTTTACATTTCATCTGATTAAGTTTGAAGGGGTTTGCCTTATTTTATAGTGGGTATTCTAGGTTTCTCCATTAGCAACCTGTTGCTACTCAATAAATACATTTGAATCATTCTACTTTTCATTCATTTTGAATCCATCTATCCCATAAGCATTTATCAAGTCCTGACTACACCGAGTTTTATAAAGGACACAAAGCATACAAATACCCTGATTTAAAACTGTTCTCAGCCGGCACCGCGGCTCACTAGGCTAATCCTCCACCTAGTGGCGCCGGCACACCGGGTTCTAGTCCCGGTCGGGGCGCCAGATTCTGTCCCGGTTGCCCCTCTTCCAGGCCAGCTCTCTGCTATGGCCCGGGAGTGCAGTGGAGGATGGCCCAAGTCCTTGGGCCCTGCACCCCATGGGAGACCAGGAAAAGCACCTGGCTCCTGGCTCCTGCCATCGGATCAGCGTGGTGCGCCGGCCGCAGCGCGCCGGCCACGGCGGCCATTGGAGAGTGAACCAACGGCAAAAGGAAGACCTTTCTCTCTGTCTCTCTCACTGTCCACTCTGCCTGTCAAAAAAAAAAAAAAAAAAAAAAAAAAAAAAAAAAAAAAAAAAAAAAACTGTTCTCAGGGAATGGCATTGCAGCACAGTGGGTTAACCACTACCACCTGCGACTCCCATTATCCCACAGGAGCACCAATTTGGATCTCGGCTGCTCCACTTCCAATCTAGCAGTTCAGGTAATGCTCCGGGGATAGCAGTAGAAAGAGGGCCCCTGCCACCTATGTGGGAGACCTGAATGGAGTTCCAGACCCCTGGTTCTGTGGCTGTTTGGGGAGTGAACCAGTGAGTGGATGAAAGATCTCTCTCTCACTCCCTCTCTGCTTTTCAAATTCAAAAAAACAAAACTTCTTGATACAGTTGGGAAAATAAGATACCCTAGGTGATCATATTCATATTTCACTTGGATAAGTTATAATTTTACTGATTTACTTTTCCTTAACATTTTACTTGTTTCCTATTTATTTTCACATATTTTTAACCCAACTCATGGGCTACATGCTAAACTTCAAATGGGTTTTAATTGTCTCTGGCAGTGCGAACAGGTGAATTTCTGGCTTCCCACTGCCCCTCCTGCATGCTAAGTAATTTAAGTTGTAGATAACTACGTGAATAGAAAAAGTTAAGAGAAAAACCTAGAATAATAACAGTAATTATATTCATTGAAATACATGTACTCACATGGCAGGAAGAAGATGGCATACTGGAAGAGTTTCCTTAAAGAGTTTAATGAAGGGACTACAAAAAGGATGTAGGCAGAGAGGCCAGTACAGAGATACAATGAGAAATGTTGAGGAACCCAGAGACACTGGGGAATTGTACCACATTTGGACTTGAAGGGGCAATGGGAGGGAAAGATCCTTCCAGAGCCCACGTGAGCTGCAATTGTGGAAGAGAGGTTGCCAGGCAGAGCTGGCCTTAGCTAGAGGAGGGCAGACACATACAGCTGCAGCCAAAGAGGGAGAGATTGAGAATTGTAAATACTTGATCTCACTTTTCTCCTACCCTCAGATTTCCTCCTGCTACCTCCTGCTGCCTGACCCCAAACAGAAGCTGAAGGGAGAGAAAATCCGGGTGATACAGTCAGCACAGGTGCAGTGTCTAGGGGTACAGAATGTGGCTGAGAAGGGTGGAGAATGGATCTGAAAGGGCTATTGTTGAACAACCAGCACAACTCCCAGGGTTGTCCTGAGCATCCGTGGCAGGTGGGTGTATGATAAGGCATTTCTGAGGCATCTGGGGACAAGAGTAGAAGGTCAAATGGAAGAGCTATAAGTTCAGAATTGAGTTTGGTCTCCTACCACACCAACTGCTATATAGCTTAAACACAAGTTACATTCCAAGTTGTTAACATTCTGGCCCGTCTCATTTTGGTGGGAAAATGCCCTTTGTCAGGGCAAGCCTTACCTTTATGGTAAAGGCCAACTGGAACAAATGCAGCCATTATAAAGGGAATGCAGTTGGGTGGACATTTAGTCAAGTGGTTAAGATACCCACATCCCACACTGGAGTGCTGTGGCATAGTGGATAAAGCCGCCACCTGCAGTGCCGGCATACCATATGGCTGCTGGTTTGAGTCCTGGTTGCTCCACTTCTGATCCAGCTCTCTGCTATGGCCTGGGAAAGTAGTGGAAGATGGCCCAAGTCCTTGGGCCCCTATACCCACGTGGGATACCTGGAAGAAGCTCCTGGCTTTGGATCGGCAGGTGCTCCGGCTGTTGCGGCCAACTGGGGAGTGAACCAGTAGACAGAAAACTTCTCTCTGCTTCTCCTTCTCTCCTCTCTCTGTGTAACTCTGACTTTCAAATAAATAAATAAATAAATTTTTTTTAAAGAGAGAGGCAGTGGTGATGGTTCAGGTAATTGGGTTCCTGCCACCCAAGTGAAACACCTGGATTGAAGTCTCAGCTCCCTGCCTTGGCCTGGCCCAACCTCTGCTGTTGTGGGCATTTGGGATTGAATGGAAGCTTGTTATCTGTCTGTCTATCTATCTATCTATCATCTGTCATCTATCTATGTCTCTGCTTCTCAAAAAAAAATCTTGAGGATCAATAAACTCTTTTATAAAGCAGATGAGGACAGAGATGCAGGCTTGCACTTGTCAGTGAGGTCACCAGAATCCTTTGCCAGAGCAGTTCAGTGGATCAGATCTTCCTGCCCAGAAGGCCAAGGCAAGCTGGGGAGGCATGAGCCATTGCAGGTGAGCTGAAGGTAAGTTTCTTTCTGTTCCCGACATGACCAGGAGGGGCTAAAGTGACCTCTCCTGTTGTTCTCAGGATAGTAAGTCATAGTAATAGTTTTCTTCGTGTGCCATGACATGGAGAAGTTGGAAAGCAGTGCTGCTGAGTGATAGGGGTGCAAGTCAAATTGTGAGTAGGGGAATAAATGGAGAAATGGAGACAGAGGCCGCAAGGACAGAGAATGTTTTCAAGGTACCTGTCAATGAACGGAGAGTGAGACTGGACTGATTCTAAGCAGGCTGAGCAGGCGAATGCTTGAGCACATTTATAGGAGATGGAGAATAGAGAGAGAAATTAAGAATACTAGGGAAGCAAAAAGATTTATCACATTAAAGTGGACAGGAAGAGCAGTAAGGGAGTTCACAACTCTGCTGTTTTCTTTGTTTAATAAGAGGTTGCATCATTTGCTGGGAGTAGAGACAAGATCTTAATAAGTTTAAGAGATAAAGATTTGAAACCTCTACTATATGAAATAAAAAAGGAAGCTGGCAAAAGATAAGCAAAAAAATCGCCATGTTGAAAGTTGGGCTGAGAATGAGCTCATCCATTTGTAATGTAGCTGGTCAACAACTACGTGCCTTAAAAAAACTGGAAGAAAAAGATGTATTTATTTGAAAGGCGGAGCGAGAGAGAGAGAGAGAGAGAGAGAGGGAGAGACAGAGATGGGAGGGTGGGAGGAGATTATCCATTCAGTGGTTTGCTCCCTCAATGGCCACAACAGCTAGATCAAGGTCAGACTGAAACCAGGAGCCCAGAACTCCATCCTAGTCTCCCACATCTGCTGCCTTCCCATCCACATTAGCAGGGAGCTGGATCTGAAATGGAGCAGCTGGGTCACTAACCCATACTCCAATATGGGATGCCCATGTTGCAAGTGGGGCTTAACCTGCTGCACCACAACCCAGCAGCTACATGTTTAACATGGCTGTGCCAAGATACCTGCATGCCTGAGTACAGACAGTTGTCCAATGGCTTCACCTGAGACTGGAAGAGCAAGTGCAGTAGAGGGACAAGCTGCCAAGGGACTTGAGGCAGCTGGTAATATGGGAAGGAATAGAATTTGAATTTATCAGTATACAAGTTCTGCCTCCTTTGTCTGATTTGCTGCTGCATTGCCACTACCTATGGCCCATGGCCTTACCTGGGCACTGGAATCACCTGGAGAGGTTTTGTTTTGTTTTGTTTTTTAAGCTTTATTTATTTATTTGAAAGTCGGAGTTACACAGAGAGAGGAGAGGCAGAGAGAGGTCTTCCATTTGATGGTTAACTCCTCAACTGGCAGCAACAGCCGGAGCTGCACCAATCCAAAGCCAGGAGCTTCCTCTTGGTCTCCCTCGCGGGCACAGGAGCCCAATGCTCCATCTTCTACTACTTTCCCAGGCCATAGCAGAGAGCTGGATCAGAAGTGGAGCAGCTGGGTTTTGAACCAGCACCCATATGGGATGGCGGCGCTTCAGGCCAGTGTGTTAACCCACTGCGCCACAGTGCCGGCCCCAACATGGAGAGTTATAAAAGTTCTTGATGCCTAGGCTGTACCATCAACCAACTACATTAGAATCTCTAGAAGGGTCCCAGGCACAGTGGGGTTTTTTGAGTTGTTTGTTGTTCTGTTTATTTTGTAGACTCTCTGAATGTTTCCAGTGTGCAGCCAAGACTGAAAACAGCTGGTCTAGAATAATGTCTAACATAAAGTAGACACCTAATAAATTTAATTCAGTGCATGAAGGAATGGAATCCAGGTGAGACTGGAAAAGCCATGAAGCCAGGAAAGTCTGAGACTAGGAGAGGGGTAAAACTGAAGTCTCCATGGATACAAAGTACAGGGTCAAGACTGTTGTGATCGAATGGGGACTGTTATGTGAGTTTATTATTTTGGAATGGGCATAGTTCCAAGCGGCGATAGAACTTAACCCAGTTGTGGGTAAGGGACCTGTATCACTCAGGGTTTTATAGAGTGTTCAACAGGATATGTTCAGAGTACTTCAAAGTGTGTGCAAAGGCAGGTATTTTGGTGCAGTGGGTTAAGAAGCCGCTTGGGATGCCAGCACCCCTATTGGAGTGCCTGGGATCAAGTTTTACCTCCATTCCCAATCCAGCCTTTTGCCAATGTATGCCCTGGAAGGGAGCAGATGATGACTCTAAGGACTTGGGTCCCTGCCACCCATGTGAAGACCTGGATGGAGTTCTGGGCCCCTGGCTCCAAGCCTGGTCCAGCCCCCGCTGTTGCAGGCATTTGGGGAGTGAAGCAACAGATGAAAAATCTTTCTCTCAGACACTCTGCCTTCAAATACATATGGACTTTTTTAAAAAGTTCTTGGAAATGGAATTAAAAATAAGTTTATTGGGGTGGAGAAAAGTTTGAAATCCTGGGCCAGTGTTGTGGTGTAGTGGGTTAAGCCACCACCTGAGACGCCGGCATCCAGTGGGGCACCAGTTTGAGTCCCAGCTGCTCCACTGCCTATGCAACTCTCTGCTAACGTGCCTGGGAAAGCAGCAGAGGAGGCTCATGTGCATGGGCCCTAGCACCCATGTGGGAGACCTGGAAAAACTCCTGGCTTCAGCCTGGCCCAACCCTGGCTTTTGCGGCCATTTGGGAAGTGAACCAGTGGATGGAAGATCTCTCCCTCTGCCTTTCCATCTCTCTCTCTGTAACTCTGCCTTACAAATAAATAAATAAATCTTAATTTAAAAAAGTTTGAGCAGGGCTGGCTTTGCAGTATAGAAGGTAATGCCACCAGCTGTGATGCTGGTATCCCATGTGGGTGCCGGTTTGAGTCCTGGCTTCTCTACTTCCCATCCAGCTCCTTGCTAATGGCATAGGAAAAGGGGGAAAAGGCCCAAGTATTTGAGTCTGTGCCACCCATGTAGGAGACCCGTATGAATCTCCTGGATCCTGGCTTTGGCCTGGCCCAACCCAAGCCATTGTGGCCATCTAGGGAGTGAATCAGCAGATGGAAGATCTCTCCCCCACCCCCCCTTCCTCACCCTGTAACACTTTCAAATAAATCTTTTTAAAAAAATTTTGAAATCTATGGAGTTTTAATGTGTATTTTCTATGAGCTTTTTAAAGACCCCTTGTATACATACATTTAAAATGTTTTTGCACCAAAATGAACTTAGCCTTTAAATCCACTTTCCATGAACCTTTTGACATGAATGTAGATACATGAAAGGGGACTTATTAGCAGAATTGGCTAAGGTGTCTGGCAGCTGAGAAATCCCACGGCAGATCTTCTTCTTTTTTAATTTTATTTTTATTTGAAAGAGTTACAAAGAGAAATAGACACACACGCACACACACACACACCTACACACACACAAAGAAAGAGAAGGAGAGAGAGAGAGAGAGAGAGAGAGAGAGAGAGAGAGAGAGAGGTCTTCCATTCGCTGGTTCACTCCCCAAATGGCTGCAACGGCTGGAGCTGAGATAATCCAAAGTTAGGAGCCAGGACCTTCATCCGGGTCTCCCACATGGGTGCAGGGGCCCAAGAACTTGGGCCATCTTCTCGGCTTTCCCAGGTGCATTAGCAGGGAACTAGATCAGAAATGGGGTAGCTGGGACTTGAACTGGTGCCCATATGGGATGCCGGCTCTGCAGGCCAGGGCTTTAATCCGCTGTGCCACAGTGCCGGCCCCAACAGGTTCTCTATAAGCTGGAGACTCTGGCATGCCAGTAGCTTGGCCCAATTCCAAGGCCTCAAAATGAGGGAAGCCGAGGGTTTAGCTCTGAGTCGGAGGCTGAAAGCCTGAGTACAAGCAAGCGAGGCACTGGCTTGAGTCCTAGAGTCCTCGGCCAGCAAGCCTGGAATTATATTGTTCAAGGCAGGACCTGAGCACTCCCAGCCCTCAGAGAGACCAGCTCTCCTGAATTTATTGTGACAGAACTCCAGGCAACTGATGGTGACACTCAGATGGATGGCAGGCCTTCCTCACTCAATCCATTCAGACTCACATGCTAATAATCTTTTTTGGAATCACCCTCACAGACACCCAAAATAATGCTTTTTCAGATTTCCAGCTATTCCTTAATCTGGCCATGCAAGCTGACAATTTAAATTCCCCATCACAAGGCCCTTTAGCACTGTGATGTAGTGGTGAAGCTTGCTGTAGCAGTGGCAGTTAAAAGTGGAGGTTACGGTGTTGGAAGGTTTGTGGTCACTTGCTAACGTCGTACAGGAGGTGGCCAGAGCTCAAGAGGGGAGGAAGGCTTGTGCTCAGACTGGACATTGATCTCAGCCAAGCCAGTTCTAACGTGGTACTTTCTTCCGTTATCTTCAGGACCCTAAATCCATGTTTTTCAGCAACTTCCTCTTGCCCTATGAGTTTGAGATCACCCCTGTTTGCCTAGGACTGGGCCCACCTCACACTGGAAACACACTGAACTCTTACAGTGAATTAGTTCTTGCATTTTCCTGCGTTTAAGAGGATATGAGGCTGAGGCATTAAAGGCTGGGATGCAAAGAGGAGTGCATGGTAAAGTGGAAAATGCTGTCCCAAGTTCACTGCCTTTACTTTCTGCTCTGCCCAGGGCTTCGCTATTAGACAAAAATAAAAATAAACACAAACCATAAAGCTCCCTCCTGTGAAAACCCCATAATGTATTAGGAAAAAAAGCAGCTGAGGCCAATGCTTGTGGCATTTCATCTTTTTTGAGTAATCTAACTTCCCTCACTTTTCACAACCCACCACCTATGTGTGGATTATGCCACGTCACATTGTGCATACTCTGATGGTGAATTAGGTAACTGGAGTGGGTTGGGTTCCCATGAAAGAGCTAATTTACACCTTCCCTATTCCCTAACACGTAAGTCATTTCTGAGTAACTATTTAAAAATAGTTAAGGACAGGCACTTGGTACAGTAGTTAAAACACAGCTTGAGACCCCTCCCAACCCACCCCCCACCCCGTATTTCCTAGCAGAGTGTGCCTGGATTTGAGTCCCAGCTCCAAGCCCAACTATAGCTTCATGAGAATGAAGGTCCTGGGAGATAGCAAGTGACGGCTCACGTAGCTGGGTTCCTGCTACCCATGTGGGAGACCTGGGTTGAGTTCTGGGCTCCTGGCTTTGTCATGGCCCAGCCTCAGTTTTTGTGAGCATTTAAAGAGTAAGTCAGCAGATGGGAGATCTCTGTGTCTCTCAAATAAAATGAAAATAAATACATAAGTATTCATGAAAAGTGATTGGCTGGTGTGTGGCCAGGAGGTGAAGAAGTTTGTAACTCTATTTTTTTTTTTTTTTTTTTTTTGACAGGCAGAGTGGACAGTGAGAGAGAGAGACAGAGAGAAAGGTCTTCCTTTTGCCGTTGATTCACCCTCCAATGGCCGCCGCGGCTGGCGCGCTGCGGCCGGCGCACCGCGCTGATCCGATGGCAGGAGCCAGGAGCAAGGTGCTTTTCCTGGTCTCCCATGGGGTGCAGGGCCCAAGCACTTGGGCCATCCTCCACTGCACTCCCTGGCCACAGCAGAGGGCTGGCCTGGAAGAGGGGCAACCGGGACAGAATCTGGTGCCCCAACCGGGACTAGAACCCGGTGTGCTGGCGCCGCTAGGCGGAGGATTAGCCTAGTGAGCCGTGGCGCCGGCTGTAACTCTATTTTATGAAGACGTACTTTTACTCCTCTTCCTCTTCCTGGTACACTAGACATTCTAGATGGAAAAAAAATCTTAGATGGAAAACCATCATCCTAATCCTCTGAGAGACATTGCCTGTCACATGGCGTCTCTGGGGGCAACAGCAGGTACCAGGATGTAGAGCCAATGGTACAGGCCTCAAGCTGTATCTGATGAAGAGTTGCTGTCTGTGTGGGAGACAATCAGCACTCAAACTGGCAAACACTAGGGAGCACCCCTCCGGCACCTGTTGTGGTGGGACCACATTTCGGGGAGCTTCAGGAGCATGAATAATCCTCACTTCGTTAGCGAGAGGAGGTGAACTAGAGAAATGGTCACAGTCAACTCTGTATGGGGGAAAAAAGTTCAAAATGGAGACAGGAAGGACTTATCCAGCAGCATGACCTAGGACTGGAGCTGGCTCTCTCCTGTCCCAGACTATCCTGTCCCAGGCTGCCAGTTTTCGTCCCTCACCGAGGGCCAGCGACAGCTTAGCAAGGGGCCTCCTGCCTCCTGCCTTTGCCTGTCCCTTCCATTCCACATGTGAGAACCACTAAGCTCTTTGTAAAATGCCATTCTGGTTTTCTTGCTATCCTGCTTAAGCCCAATAAACAGCCTCTGTTCTTCTCTTTTCTCTGGATACAGCACAAGTCTGAGTTTAGCTCAAAAGGGTGATTATAACTTGATTTCTGCCTACCACTCATTTTTTTCCTTGCTGCTCCCAGCTCCCACTCTCACTGTATTAGATTTCTCTTACTTTGCTTAAAATGGGATGCTCTCTGGCCTCATTTTCTGGAACTGCTCTTCCCCTCTTGCTTTATCTGGCTAACTCCTCCTTATTTATCAGAACTCAATTCAGATGTCCTGGTGGGTGGTCCTACAGCACTCTGAACTTCTCGGAAGTTATTATATCCCTTCGGGTGTTCAACTATCTGCTTTTCTTGTTGGACAATATCAGCTCTCATTGAATGTTTAGTATTCACCATATCCTATATTAAGCATTTTCCTTGGCATAGCGTGCAGCATTCCTTTGAGGGTGACACTTGTTTACAAAGCGTATGTTAGGTCATTTGCCATAGAACCAAGGAGACTTCTCTAAGTCGTAGAACCAGTAGACTTCACCAGGGCATGACTGTGTCCGTCTTGCCTATCATTTGATCCATGGCAACAAGTGTCCACCCAGCATGTGGACGTACCCAGCTGGCACTGACATGCACTACGACGTGCTGAACATCTCTCAGCCTCAATAGAATGGGGGAAAGTGAGCAACAGTCACGATCACACAGCTAAGAAGTCAGCGTAGACTGAGCAGTGGGCTTCAGAGTCCAGGCTCATAACTGTTCTTTTGCACAAGTGGTTAGAATTGAAAAAAATAAATAAATTAAAAACTTGAGGAAGTAAATGAAGTCTCTGATAAAGTAAAACAGATTGAGAGACCACTATTTAATAAGGCAGATTCTTAGGCCTTGAAGCTGCCTCCTGTGAAGTCTCCCTTTGCACCAACAGAAGAACCGAGGCACAGTTCTGGCCAAATGGAAACATGTCTGAAAGGAAGTGGCTTTTTTTTTTTTTTTTTTTTATCCCGGAGCATTCAAGCTTCCCTGAGTAGTAATCAGTGATATAAAAATATTCAACTAAAACATTTCTCTCATGCTTTTGGCACTGAAATATGGCCTCAAATAACATTCTCTGGAGAAAATGCAGGAAGAAATCCAATGGGATTCAGGTGCAAAGTTGAAGTTCACCAGCTATACTGGGAGGTGACTGTTGTGGTCTTGGCAAAAAAGAAGAATGGAAAAATCCTTGCTGTTCTGAACAAGACAAAGAAGTTTAGCTTGGCCTTGTCAAGTACAAATAGAACTTGGGTGGCAGGGAGAGAAAAGCAGCAGATTGCTTTCATAGTTGTGTTTTTCTTCCTTCCCCAGATGGAAACTTTTAGTGCTGTTTCTTTTGATTTCTGTAATTATTTTGGTAGTTTCTAGCCCTAGTGAATTATTTCAGAAGACCATCGCAGCTTTTTTTTTCCTTTTTTATATGATAGAAGACATTTTAACATAGAATAGAAAAAAACTTACTTTTGGGGGATGATCATTTGAGAGAGATGAATGGAAGGGCATTGCTGTGTGAGAGAGTCTTCCTCAGTCATCAGATGAAGAGAATCTGCACCTGCTACAGCTTCAGGGAAGGAGACCCCAGGAAGAGGCCTCAATTCAATTGGACTTGGCTGTTCTCATCTTTTAGACCTTGCACTATCCTGGTACTTGACGTATCTGGGATTACATCATGCAGAATAGCACTAGTTGGTGATCTCAGCCCCTTAGTCACATTTGTTTAACACAATGGATTCTGTTTATAGCCTATGACTATTGATAAGTGCCATTCTCAGGTATTTTTTTGAAAGAGAAGTAAACATTTATGTTAGTAAAAGTCCCTATTATTTTGGTATTTCTAAAACTTACAGCTGAATGTAACCTCAATTAATATAGTAAGAAATGTTTTTATTTTAAGTGCAATGATACTCCATTAAAGAATTTTTGAAAGATTATTGTGGTGAAATTCATGTAATGCAAAATTAACCATTTAAAAGTGAGTGATCCAAGCCGGCGCTGGATCACTAGGCTAATCCTCCGCCTTGCAGCGCCGGCACACCGGCTTCTAGTCCCGGTCGGGGCGCTGGATTCTGTCCCGGTTGCCCCTCTTCCAGGCCAGCTCTCTGCTGTGGCCAGGGAGTGCAGTGGAGGATGGCCCAGGTCCTTGGGCCCTGCACCCCATGGGAGACCAGAAGCACCTGGACTCCTGCCATCGGATCAGCGCGGTGCGCCGGCCGCAGCGCGCCGGCCGCGGTGACCATTGGAGGGTGAACCAATGGCAAAAGGAAGACCTTTCTCTCTGTCTCTCTTTCTCACTGTCCACTCTGCCTGTCAAAAAAAAAAAAAAAAAAGTGAGTGATCCAGATATGTTTAATTTATTCACAATGTTGTACACCACCACCTTTATCTAATTCTAAAACATTTCCAAATAAAATCCTTACTAATTAAGCAGTCCCTCCCCTTTTCTCACTGAAGGGTTTTAAGAAAGGGAATGATGGGGTTTGATTTATATTTTGAAGAGATCACTTTATGGAGAATGGATTGGGTTGGGGTAAGAGTGGAAGCAAGAGTGTAAATGAGGAGCTAATTGCCAAAAAACCAGGCAAAAGGCAATAGTTGTTGAAGGGGACGTTGGCTGTGGAGATGGAGAGAAGTTCCCAGAACAGGAACATGGTTTCTTGATGGATTTGGAGAGAAGGAGATGATAGCAAAGGAAGAGCCAAGCGTGACTCACATGTCAGACTTCATAGTTATTGAGATAGACAAGAACAGGATTAGGGGAGAACATCAAAAAACTGAATTTTGTATGTGCTAAGCTTGAAATTTCTTCTCTGGGTTCATATCTAGTCTCCTACTTATTTGCCCATACTCAATTAGAAGATCTATTCACTGCAGAGCAGTAAAAGGAACCTGTTACATTTATTTCAAGACCACCCAATAAATCCCTATCTAATTCCGTGTAAAAGCCAGTCTTTTCAATGATTTGCACTCCTTTTATCTCTTGCCCACCTCTTGCCCACCCAGATTCCCTCCCCTTCACTAACTCTCCTTGCTCATTCTGTTCCACTGGCCTTCTCACTTTCCTTGAACATGCCAGGCACACTCCCACTTCACAACCTTTGTAGTGGCTCTTCTTTTTGTCTGGAATGATTTCCCTACAGATTTATTCCTCATCTTATCTTCTCCAAGCCTTTAGTCAAATATTTGTACCTCAGGGAGGTCTATGTTGACCATAGCTGGAGCACAGCCAGAAGCTTGGAGCTTCATCCAGGTCTCCCACATGTGTAGCAGGGACCCAAACACTTGGACCATCATTCACTGCTTTCCCAGGTGCGTTAGCAGGGAGCTGGACCAGAAGTGCAGCAGCTGGGACAGAAACCGGCACCCGTATGGAATGCTGGCATTGCAGGTGGCGGCTTAACCCATTATGCTGCAATACTGTGCCCAAGGAAATAGATTTGACAGGTCCCTGACACATTGCAGACATCCAATAAATATTGGTTGAATATGCCAAAGTTATTATTCAATGTCCAAAATAAAATGTCAAATAGGAGGTTGGGTACATGAGCCTGAAATCTCAGAGGAGAGATGAGATCTGAAAATATCAATCTGGAAATGGAGAGTACTTAAAGTCATGTGAACAGATGACATTACTCAGGGAGAAAAGCTTGATTAGGAAATAGTCTGATATTAAGGCCTTGGAGACTCTGACATTTTGAGATTAGATGAAGGTGGAGAAACCAATAAAGAAGGAAGATAATTAGAACTAGAAGTGTAGGGGAATATCCAGGAGATTCTCGGATAGAAGTGTTGTATGGATGGTGGTCAAGTGTCATCTCTGGCTACGAAGCTGAGTAATCAAAGCCCCTGTTATGTTAACAGCAGGGAGATCTTTGTTGACCTTGGCAAGAGTGGTTTCTATAGTAGTGGAAGCAAAGGAGAAGTTTGCCAAGATGACTTCTGTCGCTCCCCCTCTTCGTGGAGGAGCAACACAGGACCCTGCGCTGTTCTTTTGTCTGCTCGGCCCTCCCCGGGTTTGCTGCTGGTTCTTCCCGGGTTGGCTACTATCCCTTCCACCTCCGTGGAAGGGCAGTTCCCCCTGGCCGCATTCCCCACTTCCGCAGGGGAGCGGCACACCGCCGGCCGGCTCTCTTCGGGGGCTGCACGGGTTCCCTTAGATGTTCCCCATAGATGTTCCTGGTGCATGCCGTCTCTCTCCTCCTTTATAGTCCTCTTCCGCCAATCCCAACTCGGCTGCCCACACGCCGAGTACGCTGCTCTCCAATCAGGAGCAAGTCCTACAGTTCATTAGTTGAACTGGAGGCAGCTGTGCGGAAGCTGTTTACTTCTCTCCCAGCGCCATATTGTGGGAGAGCAGATGCATAGAATAAGTCCTAATTCGAGTAACTTAGTCTAGTCCGGATTGCTCCCCACAGATCCCCCTTTCTTTTTATTTTTTAGCGTTGATACACGCCTGTCTTCGGTGTCCCGCGGTACACACTCTGCTCTACTTGCTAGAGTTGCCACAGGCTCTTACAAGTCCTATCAGGCAAACCGAATCCGGGTCCTCTCTTCGCCATGTTGTGAGGAGGTTTTTAGGCGCTGATGCGTGCCTGTGTTCGGTGCCCTGCAGCGCATGCTCTGCTCTGCCTGCAGGGGACTTACAAGACCTATCAGGCAAACCGAATCCAAGCCTCCTAATTGCGGTATTGTGGGGAAGCTTTACTGATGTTAATTCGTGCCTGTCTTCGGTGACCTGCGGCTAGCCGCCCAGGTGCTCACCACCTCACCAATCGGGCAGACCGAATCCAAGCCCTCTAATTGGCATGTTGAGGGGAGGCCCTATTTTTCTCCATTTCTCTATCTCCGGGCATTCCTATTTCTCCCATTTTACTTCTATCTTCCAGCATTCCTATTTTTCTCACTTTACTTCTAAAACTTCTGTTTCTCTTATCCCTGCGGCTTTCCGGCACCTCGCCCCGCCGGCGGGTTCCCGGCTCTGCGCCGCTTCAGCCCGCGCGCCTCTCTCATCTGCGCAGCTTCCCGGCTTTGCGCAGCTCGGCTTCGCGCGCTCCGCGGTCTCCACGCTTAACCCTTTCGCGTCTGAACCACGGCCTACGCCAGCGTTCCCTATCTATTCACGCCCCGTGCTCTCTCTGCACGCGGCGGCTTCCGCGAATGTTTCCGCCACCACCGGCATTCAGTCCAAGTTCCCCGGACTAACCTGGCGAATCCTGGCGGCCCACGTCTCTGCCTCTGGTTCCAGATCTTCGCCTCTTGCTCCCCGGGGTGACTTGAAGAATTCCAAGATGGCTTGGCCTGCACTCGCGGCTTCATCCTCCCTAACATTTTTCTCTACCCGGTGTGTTTCCCTAAGTTTTCTTCCAACAACATTCCTCTCATTTCTCCTGGCTACTCCCCACAGTCCGTATCCGAGTCCAAGCCTCCTCCAGGTTTCACTTTCGCTTTCAATCTCCTAGCTTCCCCGCCATAGTCCGCATCCGAGTCTATGAAAGCTTTCACTTTCGCTTTCAAATCCTAACTTCTTTCCCACAGTCCATATCCAAGTCTATGCCTAGGCTTTCAATAGCTTCTTCCGGCACCTTTCTCGTCCGGCTTTCCCCTAGGCTCTTCGCTAGTCTCTCTCTCCGGTATTTTCCTGCTTCTTCCCGTTTCTTCCCTCCTAAGTTTCCTATCCGAGTCAGGTTTCCTATCCGAGTCACGTTTCCTATCCGAGTCATTTCTTCCAAGTTTCATATCCGTCCTAGGTTTCCTATCCGAGTCACGGCACCATTATGTCGCTCCCCCTCTTCGTGGAGGAACGACACAGGACCCTGCGCTGTTCTTTTGTCTGCTCGGCCCTCCCCGGGTTTGCTGCTGGTTCTTCCCGGGTTGGCTACTATCCCTTCCACCTCCGTGGAAGGGCAGTTCCCCCTGGCCGCATTCCCCACTTCCGCAGGGGAGCGGCACACCGCCGGCCGGCTCTCTTCGGGGGCTGCACGGGTTCCCTTAGATGTTCCCCATAGATGTTCCTGGTGCATGCCGTCTCTCTCCTCCTTTATAGTCCTCTTCCGCCAATCCCAACTCGGCTGCCCACACGCCGAGTACGCTGCTCTCCAATCAGGAGCAAGTCCTACAGTTCATTAGTTGAACTGGAGGCAGCTGTGCGGAAGCTGTTTACTTCTCTCCCAGCGCCATATTGTGGGAGAGCAGATGCATAGAATAAGTCCTAATTCGAGTAACTTAGTCTAGTCCGGATTGCTCCCCACAGACTTCATGATAAACTAGAAAATTGCACTTTTATACATCCCCCACCAAGTAAGGAAAGAGGAATAACAAGAGCTAATAACCCACAAGGTCTAAGCAAATGGGAAAGGAGACAAAAGCAGATGGGCAATGTCAATCCACTTTCTGAAGATGGCAAACCTAGGGAGAAGTGGGAACTGATGTGAATTAGCCGAGCAGGGCGTACACACCTTTGTAGCCAGGAGGCACTGGCAGGGGTGAAGAATTTTAATGAGGAACCAGTCAGTTTGCCTTTAGCTTTTCTGCACCTGAATTTACCAGTTTCTACAGAAGGTGGAGGTGAGGTGTCTGGATGAAAACAGCGATGTTGGTTGAAAGTTTTATAGAATGATTGAGCTCATATTTGTCCTTCCTTCCAAGGCTCAGCCAGCGGATTACATTCCCACGTGTCTCTACCCTGCCCAGGAAATTTTCTTCTCTGGAGAAATTGGATTGAGGAGACCCTTTACTTTGGGACATCAGGGCCAGCAAAAGGACAGGGCAGGGAATCCTACACCTGGGGATCAAGTGAAAAACTTCACAATGAACTACAGTTTCTGGACTCTCTTTCCCTGCCCTGCTTCCAGAATTCTGGCAACAAATTGGATAAGAGATTGGAGGCTTCTTCTCTGGAGAACCCAAATTAACTCTGAGAAAAAAGTTGAAAATATCAATTATCCAATGAAAAGGTACTGTCAATATGGCCCTGAATAAGTGCACGGAGCAGGGCTCTGGCCCTGTACAGTTATGGCCATACATGTGCTAATAGGCTGGTGTCTTAAACAGCACATGCTCTGAACAGTTCTAGAAGCTATGAAGTCCAAGCTCAAGGTACCAGCTGATTTTATTCCTGCAGAGGGTCCCTTGGGGAGACCCGAAGGTTCTATTGGATTAAAGCCTTACTCCAATGACTTTATTTAATATTCATTACTTTCTAATAGTTCATAGCCCCAGATACAGACACAATGGGATTAGAGCTTCAACATATGAACAAAGGAGGTGTGGATTTAGTTCATAGCACTGAGCACGAATGAACTTTAACAGTGTATGTTTTTATGGCAGTCTTGCCACCCTGAGTAATACCAGGGGATCTAAGAGCGGGAAGAGTGAAGAGGGATCCATGCACCAGGCACTTCTGGAGGGCAAGCTTTAGGAGAGAGGCCACAAGGCTGCAAGTGACATTGATGTGTTCAAATTGTTGATAAAGATTCAGCGGATCTTGGCCGGCGCCGCGGCTCAATAGGCTAATCCTCCACCTGCGGCGTCGGCACACCGGGTTCTAGTCCCAGTCAGGGCGCCGAATTCTGTCTTGGCTGCCCCTCTTCCTGGAGGATGGCCCAAGTGCTTGGGCCCTGCACCCACATGGGAGACCAGGAGAAGCACCTGGCTCCTGGCTTCGGATCAGTGCCATGCGTCGGCCGCAGCGCCGGCTGCAGTGGCCATTGGAGGGTGAACCAATGGCAAAGGAAGACCTTTCTCTCTGTCTCTCTCTCATTGTCCACTCTGCCTGTCAAAAAAAAAAAAAAAAAAAGATTCAGCAGATCTCTTAAAACATCTAGCAAAAACTAAGTTATGGCAAACTAAGTGAAGATAGTTCCAACTCCAGGGTGAACAAAAATATTCACAATGTGCAACTCCGGACAGACAGTGAATGTTCACCAGCCATGGTCATGTCAATGACCGTGACTGCTGGCCCAGCCAAAGAGTATGAAGAAAGAGAAATTGCGTGCATGTGCGTATGTGTGTGTCTCATGACACACTACCACTTCAATCACAGAAGTTGAATAAAAATGGCTTACAATAGATGAAGAAATGCCATAGAAGCCTATAGTTTTGAAATACGTTAATAATAACCAGTAGAAACCACATAAAATTTGCAAGTGGTTTCCATTGGGAGTTGGCAGGGGCAGGATTGTGGACTGTGCAAAGGAGTGTTAATTTCATTAAAGTTTTTTAGTACCAGTTAAATATTTAAACTTTATGTGCACATTTTGGGTAAAAATCATTATGCATTTAACTGTCCCCTCATTTTCTTAGAAAACTGAATGGAAGTTTTGGGAGATAAGACAGGAAGTATGGACAACTCCTTCAAAAGCTTTGCCTGCAAAGGGAAGCAGGAAGATGAGGCCACAACCCCAACTTTCAGGGGAGGAGTTAAACTTTGCTAAACATGTAAGTAATCATAATTAGTTCACAAATGAATTAGTGTGTGGTTAACAATAAAGTCCCCTGCCTCACCCTTTCCAACTTCTAGTTTTCCGTTTGCTCAGTAACATTTACACGCTGGTTTCTCTCCTGGCCCTCTGTTCCCTGTCCCTGTGAGAGGAAGGCAGAGATGGCAGAAGGTGCAAAGGCACAGTGGTGACTCTGTTTCCCCTGAGAATGCAAACTGCGACTGGCACAATTCTCTGCCCAGTGCTTCCTGCCATCCAAACCCTTGGAGGTTAGGAGTGCTCAGGAGGAGCTAGGAAGTGAGACGTTGGGGCATTTCAAAGCGCTGTTCCGCAGAATCCCATGTTCTCCCAGAATCATGGTGTCCTCTCTAGAAAACGCCTTGTGAAGGTGGAAGAAAAGAAGGATTCAGTTCTCAGCATGGCTGGAAGCCTGGGACCTGCATTTGATTGTGGAAGTAAATGAGCATCTCTGTTCCTCCTGAGAATCACAGCTGAGAAGAGGCTCAGAAAGCTGCCTGCTGCATCTTTGTCCACATCTTGTGTGATCATCATCACAGGGAGGTCTGGAAGAGCTTTTGTGACCACACTTCTCCTGGGAGTGTGGTGGGTAGGGGCACGCTTTACTGCACTCAAGGGTCTATCGCATAACAATCTGTTGTAAGCAGTGTTGACTTTCTGAACATTAGTGAGGCAATCAGGCAGGTAAGGACGAACAACCCAAACTATGAAGGATTTCAAAACAAACATTAAAATTCCTTAGGAAAATGACCTAGCTAGCCTGCAGATCATTATCTGTGCTTTTTAAAGGTTATATTTTCAATTACTTATCATCCTCTGCTTCTCCTCTTCTCAGTGCATGTAAGAGACTGGCAGATCTGCCTGGTTGAATGTAATATAATTTGTTATAAAAATTACTGAAGTCAGCCGGCGCCGCGGCTCACTAGGCTAATCCTCCGCCTAGCGGTGCCGGCACACCGGGTTCTAGTCCCGGTTGGGGCGCCGGATTCTGTCCCGGTTGCCCCTCTTCCAGGCCAGCACACTGCTGTGGCCAGGGAAGGCAGTGGAGGATGGCCCAAGTGCTTGGGCCCTGCACCCCATGGGAGACCAGGAAAAGCACCTGGCTCCTGGCTCCTGCCATCGGATCAGCGCAGCGCGCCAGCCGCAGCGGCCATTGGAGGGTGAACCAATGGCAAAGGAAGACCTTTCTCTCTGTCTCTCTCTCTCACTGTCCACTCTGCCTGTCAAAAAAAAAAAAAAAAATTACTGAACTCTAATACTATACAGACAGGGCTAGTGCTCAGACAAGTGCCACTACTCTGCAGTGGGAATCCATGCTGGACGGAGTTTGTGGTGACTAACTTCAGAAGAATCAACCAACCAGAGTCAACCAACCAGTTCCAGAGGGATATTTCATAAGAATTCCCTGTCAGGGACCTAATTCCCTGGTGACTTTTCCGAGATAACTATCAGTCATGCTGAAATGATGTCAGGGAAGTAAAGCATCTCATCTCTGATTTATGGCATGTGGCAATGATGACCTAAACGAGGAAAGTTCAGTTGCCTTTGCGGACTAAACAGGAAGCTAACATAAGTAAGACATCAAGTTCAACTTACACATCTATCTACCAGATGCCTACAAATACACCAGTGGGGCAAGTCTGCTGGTCGTGTCCTTCTTTGGGGCTAACGATTTGTGATCTCTGCCTTGTGGTGGGAATAATCCCTTAATCCAAACTCTAGGGCCCTAACTCACCCCCAGAGTCTCCAGGGTTCCTGACTCCATCCTGGAGCTGAGCAATGCAGCTCTAAAGTGGCTACGTCATCATGTTTGCCTGAAGCCCCACCCATCTCTCAAGGCCGGCTTAAACCCCGCCTCCCCCATGAAATGAGCCCCTCCTCCTTGGGAGACAGTCTTGCTGTGCACTGCCCTTCTTTTGGGCTCTGTCACCGCCTCCCCCCTCTCTTGCATGCAGTGGCTTGGATATGTGTGGGCTTCAGTCCCTGGATGGCCAGGCCTAGTTTAACCCATGAAAACCTGAGTATTTTGATTAGCTTATTAAAATGTTCCAGAAATGCATTCAAACCAAAGAGTATCTCACATTCAAGGTATTCTTGAAATGTTCCCAAACTGGTGCTCCTTCGTAGGTTGTCCCAAGAAATACTCTGTGAAAAGTGCTCTGTGGTCATATGCTGTGTCTATATGCTGATAGAATCACAACGTCTGTTAGCATTGTATGGGCTCTGAGAGATTGGGAAAAATTCAAGTTTATTCTTTTTCCCTTAAGTTTTATTTATTTTTTATTTATTTGAATACAGAGAAAGACAGACAGACAGACAGATCTCCTGTTCATTGCTCACTCTTCAAATGCCTGCAATAGAGCCAGAAACAGGAGCTCAATCTGGATCCTCACACACGCGTGGCAGGAACCTAATTATCTGAGCCATCTCTGCTGCCTCCCAGGATCTGCATTAGCAGGAAGCTGGAGACAGAAGCTGGAGTTGGGAATCAAACCTGGGCACCCTGCAAACTTATCTTTAAATTCCATTTTCCAAGAACTGTTTGAGATACCCTCATACATGTGTCCTTAGCCTAGATTTGAGGTTTATGTTTGAAAAAAATTGGGTCTCTCTCTTCATTCCAAATTCAGAAAGAATTGAGAAATATGACACAGATGGAACTGTTCGCTTTACTACTAATTAAAATTGTTCAGAGAAGGAGACCCACCACCTCCCTGCCTGATCCATTTCAACCCATTCAGTCCACAGCTCTCAGCCAGGGAAAGAGAAGGACATACACATTTCTTTGAAGGGGAAGACAGTTTACAGCAGGATGGGCAGAGAAAGTGTTTGTCATGTGTATTAGTTCAGGGCTCAGAACAACAGGAACGTCCTGGGCTCACTGTTCTGGAGGCTTCACGTGTCTGATGAGCAGGCTGGCAAGGTCGTGGTCCCTCTGAATCCTGTAGGAGAAGGCTTCTTCTTGCCTCCTCCAACTTGGCTGGCCCCAGGCACTCCTTGATTGTGGCAGTACAACTCTGGCCTCCACATTCACACTGCATGGTGTTCTCCCTCCCTCTTCAGGTTGCCCGCCTCTGAGCGTGTATGTCTCTGTGCCCAAATGTCTTCATTTTGTCATGTTGAATTAAGGACCACACCATTTACTCCATTTTAACATATTCCTTCTGTAAAGGCCCTGTTTCCAAAGATGATCAAGTTCTGAGATATGGGGGCATCATTTTCAAGGGGGCACAATTTAAACCACAATGTGCTAAGAAGAGGTTCTCTGAAACAGAGACAAAAGGGACTAACTAAATACAACTTCTACTCCTTTTCACTCACACCACCAGTTATCATTGGCCCTTCCTTGACGACCAGATGGGGCCAAGAGAATCCAGAAGTCCTGGTGCTGGGACATTCTCTTCTCCTAGGGCTGGAATCTAGAGATCACATGTTCTCCCTAGGGAAAAGGAGGTAGAGACAGATTGCTCTACTCCCCTCCCCTCAACAAGGTTCAAGGATGGCTTTGGGATTAAATAGGTCTTTGGAGCTGTTTGCAGGCCTATCTCTCCTGGGGCTTAGGAGTACACCTGTGCATACTGAAAAACTTAGTTACCTAGACACTGGGAGACTTGAATACTCCCTGGCATTGCACTTGGGGCCATCTCCAATTGGCTACGCTCTTGGGAACTAGGTCCTTTTGATCTTATTGTTTTTATAGCCAACTTTCCCTTTGGTTTTGGAAACAGCTATTACCAGCTAATGCATAGCAATGTGTGTTTAGATTTTTGAAAAGCTTTATGTATTTGAAAGGCAGAGTAACAGGGAGAGGGGGAGGAACAGAGAGAATGAGATCTTCCATCTACTCATCACTCCCCAAGTGGCTGCAACAGCCAGGTTTGGGTCAGACTGAAGCCAGGAGCCAGGAACTCCATCCTGGTTTCCCACTTGGGTGGTAGGGACTCAAGTACTTCAGCCATCAACTGCTGTCTTCCAAAAAGCTGGATTGGAAGCTCAGCAGCTGGGTCTTGAATCAGCACAATGATATGAGATTCCAGCAACAGAAGTGGGGCTTCACCCACTGCTCCAAACCACCAGCCTCTATATTTAGATTTTGAATAAAGATTTGCAGAGTTGACATTGTGGCGCAGTGGGTTATGCCACCATCTGCGACACTAGCATCCCATATGGGCACTGGGTCAAGTGATGGCTGCTCCACTTTTGATCCAGCTCTCTGCTAATGCACCTGGGAAGGTAGTGGAAGATGGTCCAAATGCTTGGATCCCTGCACTCACATGGTAGACCTGGAAGAAGCTCCTGGCTCCTGGCTTCAGCCTGGCCCAGCCCTAGCTGTTGTGGACATTTGGGGAGTGAACCAGCAGATGGAAGATCTCTCTCTCTCTTTGACTCTATCTCTCTCTGTAACTTTGCCTTTCAAATAAATAAAAAAAATAAATATTTAGGGAAGGGAATGATAATGCAATAAGGAGGAAAAAGAATGAAGTTATGCACTGGGCACAGATACCGTATGGAATAACCCTGGGCAGGTGTTGCATATCTGGGGGAGAGGAGTTAATACTGCTTGAGTGTTTACCAAGTGCTTGTATTAACTCTTCAGTCCTTATACTCTGTGACTCAACAGTGGGCTGTGGGTCGGATATATTAATCTCTACAACTTGCACTCCTAACCACTGAGCTACACAGTCTTCTTTGTATGAAACAGAGGATGAGGATGTCATTTTTCTCTCTTTCCCATGAGGGCAGTTTGCTTCAGTTCTTCCACAGAATTGACTTTGAAATTGTTGCCCTTTCTCTAACCTCCTCTTACTCTTACGGTTGTGAGTCCTTTTGGGAAAAGAACTGGTCCACACTCACCTTTATTGCCTACTTTGCTGCCTGTCATGCTCTGGGTAACATTTTATTTATTTTTATTTTTATTTCAAGATGTATTTATTTGAAAGGCATAGTTACAGAAAGGCAGAGAGAGAGTGAGAGAGAGGTCTTCCTTCCACTGGTTCACTCCTCAAATGGCTGCAATGGTCAGAGCTGATTTCTAGGACCCTGGAAGCACAGATCTGATCAAATAAAGTCACAGGAAAAATGCATGTATTGAAAGAATCTCAAATAAAAATGTAAGGGCAACTGACCACCAGGCCTGCTTTGAGGGGTGGGAGGGAAGGAAGTCCCAGCTAATTAGCTGCTTATCAAAAAGCTCTAATAAGGGGCCATTGTTGTAGCTCGGTGGGTTAAGCTGCTGCCTGTGATGCTGGCATCCCAGATGGGTGCCTGTTCCTGTCCTACCTGCTCCACTTCTGATCTGGCTCCAGACTAATGCACCTGGGAAAGCCACAGAAAATGGCCCCAGAGCTGGGCCCTTGTCACCCATTGAGAGATCTGGGTGAAGCTCCTGCCTTTGGCCTGGTTCAGCCATTGCTGCCATTTGGGAAGTGAACCCACAGATGAAAGATCTCTCTCTCTGTCTCTTTCTCTCCTTTTCTCTATAACTCTGCCTTTCAAATAAATAAATAAATCTTTTTTAAAAAGGGTTAATCAGGAAACTTTTTTCACGTGGAGCAAATCAAAGACCAGGGGACAGAATATGGCAAATCCTGGATGCTCTGTGGGAGTCAATTGATAATAATAGTGGCAAAGAGTAAGTCTAGACTGTTTTATTTTTTATAAAATATTTATTTATTTATTTGAAAGGCAGAGTGACAGAGAGAAAGGGAGATAAAGAGAGATCTTCCCTCCGCTGGTTCACTCCCAAATAGACTGCAATGGCCAGGGCTGGACCAGGCTTAAGGCAGGAGCCAAGAGCTTCATTCAGATCTCTTGGGGCCTTCTGCTGCTGCTTTTCCAGGCCATTAGCAGGGAGCTGGATCAGAGGTGGAGCAGAAGAGACTCAAATCAGTGTGGATATGGGATGCCAGTGTCTCAGATGGCAGTTTTACCTGCTGTGTCACAACACCAGCCCCTAGTCTGTTTTCTAAACTCAAAGAAGAGAGTGAAAAATGGATGGTGCTTCTTGGTGCAGTGGTTGCTTAAAAATATTTGTTCAGTAGCACCTCATAGCGTCCCTTCTCCCCTTCTTCTCCCCCCCTTCCTTCCTTCCTTCCTTCCTTCCTTCCTTCCTTCCTTCCTTCTAAACGCCTTCCTTGTGTACCTACTGCTTTAAATGTGAAATCATGTTGAAAGCGGGGAGAGAGACTTTTTCATTGCTTATCGCCAACACTTGGCACACTGAATGGTACATAGTAGGCATTTCAAAAATGTCTGTTGAATGATATAATGAAGGTATTGGTGATGTATTAATAAAGTAATTATCAGATTATAGCAAACCATCAAATCTATGTAATGTAATCAAATACTTCAATATCTACCAAAAATGATTTGCATGGTAAAAATTTAATTCAGATTTGCTAGTTGGAGAAATATCCCAACATAATCTATATGGTAGACATATTTCAATATATTGAAACCTTTACTGTGCTATAGTACTATTGGGTTATTGGGTTCCAAGTATGCTTTCAATGATTCATCCTAGTTACAAGTTCCAGGATAAAGTGTTCTTTTGCTAATATTTCATTCAAGCTCAGCTTGAGTGAAACAAATGATGTAAAAAGGACATCAATTGTTCTAGTTACTTCTGTGAAAAGAATAGCATGGCATGGGATGACAGTTGCTGTGAGGGCATTTATAACAGTGTGTGTGTTTATATTCTTATTGATTCCTGATAGCACTTTTAAAATAGAAGCCATAAATTATGCACAGCCAAGACCGATTAGGAACTGCAAGGGAACTTAAAAGAATGGCCAAGGACTGTACAGTCAGCTGGCTCAGACTGAGAATTTCTAACAATAATTTATTTGCAATGCTACTAGCCATGCTTATGGCCTTGGAGGATGCTAAGGGGTGTCTCTGGTGTTCCTACAGCCATAGGTCAGAAGCCAGCTCTTGGAGGGCACATGTGACCCAGCACCTATCTAGAGCTGGGGTTGTTGATAAGAGTGGCTGGAGGACCATATTCTTCCTTACAGATGACTGCCCTTGGAGGGCCATCAAGTTCCTCTTATGAAACTGTCCTCTATTAACGGAACAGCCTTCTCCTCATGTCACCATAGGGAAAAACCTTCAGAAGAGCACATGATCAGACTACATTTATTCAATGCCAGGGCCAATGACAAGTCTAGTTTAGACATGCCATGGTTTGTCTCACAGTTGCATAAAGAAGTCTTGAGGTAACAGCTGTCCTGCAACAAAACGGTGGCAGACACCTTTAGCACCATGTGTAGAGAACTCCGTAGGTGAAGGATTGGAATTGGAAGCTGCATGACTGGGTCTCCATGGAATCAGGGCTCAACAACATATGAGAATTTGATTTGAGGCATTTCGAAAGCTAACGTTCCCCAACATTTGAAGACATAACAGTTATTGGGAGTGTTTCATGTCATATAACTTTCCAAATGGAGCAAGATATTCAGAAGAAGTTGGGGAAGATGCATACTTTTCTGTGGAGACCAGACAGAAATGTTCAACTGGTTTCTATATGTTGTGCAAAGGGATTTTATAGTGTCCTCTTCCTAGCCCTCTTCCACTAGAACCAGGCAGGTAATGAATGAATTGCTTGTCTGAAATATGGCTGGAAAGCCATTTCTGGGCATGAACTTTACCTGTGACAATTAGAAAGCACTCTCTATCATTTAAAAAAGTTGCATTAGGGATGGGGATTTAGCCTAGCTGTTAAGACAGAGGATTACAACACCCATGTGTCATATTTCAGTGTTTGTGTTGAATACTGGGCTCTGGCTCCAGACTCCAGTTTCTTGCCAATACAGATTCTGTGAAGCATCAGTGATGGTTCAAGTGGTTGGGTCCATGTCACTAACAAAGGAGACCTGGATTAAATACCTGGCTCCTGGCTCCTGGCTTTGCCCCTAGCCCCATCCTAGTCATTGTAGGCATTTGGAGAGTGAACCAGTGGATGGTTACTATCTGCCTCTGACTCTCAAATAAATAACAAAAACTAAAAGCTTCATAGGGCACAGAACTTGAAACTTTGCAAAATTGTTGGCCAGTATTCTGAGACCATTCTTCTTGGCATGCAATGTGGAAGTATTTGTTATTTGCTACCTGTTTGTTGCTGGGACTACAGTGGTAAGTGAGAGGCCCAGATAACCTTGCTGGAGTTTGCTATCAGCCCTGTGAGAGAAAAACTTAAAATCAACTTACCAAAAAATCCATATGTATTTTGAAATAGTGATCTGTGTTATATAAGTGTCATAAAAATGTTGACTAGTGATCTGTGTTATAAAATTATAAGTTGAGACATAAGGAGAGCCTCGTTCATGTCTGAAGATTGGGGATGACTGTATTTTAAATGCCACTAAACTGAGGATTGAAGATGGAAATATAGTTAGTGAGCATGTGTGTGTGTGTGTGTGTGTGTGTGTGTGTGTATGTACGTGTCTGTGCATTTTAAGAGCAGCAGACAAGTATTAGGGGGCTGAGAATAGCCTGGGCTGAAAGAACAGTACAAGCTCTGTGGGGAGCAGGGGTTTGTGGTGGAAATGGCTTTGAGTTGAAACTGGAGAGGAATGCAGGGACCATGGCCTTCAAGGCTTTCTAGGCCATGTTGAGCATCTGAGATTTTATCCTAAGGGAGGGGGTGTGTTTGCCAATGACCTGCAATGAGACAATGGAACAAGGCTCAGTGGTGCTTGTCAGCAGTGCTTCACCCAAGTGAGCAGAGATTAGAGTAGGACCTTGGGTGCAATGCCCCTGACACAAGGTCACATTTTCTCGGTTATCAATGCTGGTGATAGTGCTTTATCTAGCAGTGTTGTGAGAAAGGCATGCAATCATGTCAGAAAATCCTTGCATGTACTGGATCCCCCAAAGTACCAGACACCGTGAGCATTGATGCAAGCATGGAGAAGGCAGAGCCAGTGAACAGAGAGAGTCCCATCTGTAAGGGGAATCTGAAGGCAATTCTTGACCCCATGTCAGACCCTCTCCTTGCAACCTGTTTCCTCTTGAAACAAGAAATCATGTAGGTTTAAATAAATCAGTCACTGGACGTTTCCCCCAAGTTTGAAAGAAATTTTCCAGTATGGTTCTTTGGACAGAATAAGCAAAAATACCAAGCTAAAAATCTTTGACATTCCAAAGAATGCTTGTGGTTCTGCCCACATTTGCAAAACCTCTACTGGGATTTTGTTTTTGATGAATATCCTAATAATAATCCCAGGAGCATGTACTTTGTGAGATATTTTTTGTAAGCAGGAAATTCAACATCTTTTGTACTTCACCTGAGAAGTGAATTTTTTTCTTTTTAAATTTGATGTATGGGATGCATATGTATAATTGTGTTTTAACACCTACAATCCCAATGAACCAAGGAAAACCTTACATATTAGTAGAGAAAATGGCTTCAATTTCAAATTATGGTTTTATGATTTCAATCATCAAATATGTTTTTGAAAGGGAAATTACATCAATGCATTATTTATAGATCACCAGATGGGTTATATGATCTATTGCTTACGGGTGTATTTAGTCAGAAGAGTAATAACCATGCTGGCTACAGAGTGAATATGAATGGATTGGAGAGGTATTGTTTCAGAAAATTGAAGACGAGCACAAAAACGCACTGGAATGCATAGCATCACAGCATCTATCTGCTCAATTGATGACTCCCAACCTCCAGCCCTAAGCTGGATGTGGATTAACACAAACCCCATTGCATACCCTACTTCACTCTCCTTCCCTCTTCTCCTTTGCTTAATCTTAAGAAAAAGGGGAAAATAATAACCTACTTGATGGCCAGAACTACAGCCACAAGGAGAAGTGATTACGAAGGTGTTGGCAATTATAGAATGGGTCCACAGGTCTGAGCAGTATGAGGTTTGAACAAATATTTCTCAGGCACCATTTGCTACAGGATTGTGAAGTTAGCAGTATAGACAGTACAGCCAGGCAGCTGTTATCCCCATGTTGGTCTTGGACCTTGAAGACTGCCCACAACCAGCTGGACTAGATAGTCTAATCATAAAATGTGAAATAAACAAGACCACTTCAGACACAATGTTACATAAACATGCTGTCATTACTGACTGCCCCTTGGGGCCCACATTAAAAACCAAACCGATCCTGTACTACAGTGCCAGGAAAGTGAGCACTGCTCAGCCAAGAAAACAGCGTGCAGGTGAGAGACTGACATTCTGATTACCATGTAGAGCCCAATGCTTGTTGCCGTATTCTAAGTGTTTCGATTAATTTGTTCTTCCCAGTTACTTCAGAACCCATTTAGACAACATGCTAATCTTTTCAGGAGTGACCCCTTAAAAGGGTTAGTCCAAGGCTTTGTTAATTAATATTTGTTAATAATAATAAAGAGGGAAAAGATTGCTTTGTCTGAGCTAAGCACTATTTTATTTAGAGCTGTGTAGAGATCTCTTTAGATTTTCCAGTTTGTGGCAGTGCTTTGTTTGGTGTTATAGCTAAAGTAGATTAGGGTATTATGAAATGGAAAATATTTTTAAATTTCTCTATTTTATGATTCTTTGCAATCTCCTGACAAGTTGCAAAGGCCTTAAAAATAAAAAAAAGTAAATGTGGACCGTGTCAAGGTATTCAACTTGTTGGATAAACTGGGAGTTTCTGATATGGTTAGCATCAAGAAAAGAAACTTCAGAAAGAATTGGCAGAAATTAACTTCGCATGTCCTATATGTTCAAGTTTTACACAAGTTAATAAACCATGTCAGATGAAATTCAAAAATCTTTTAGTAATAAAAGAGGGAGCAATTTGAAGAGAACATCTAGAAGCTGAGTCATTTTAGAGTTACAAGAGCTAGATATTAGTTTTCTGTGTACCACTGAGAGGCCCCATCTTCTAATCTTGCTCCCACCAACTGCTTTTATCTAAATGCCCCTCCTGGGACAGAGAGAAAACTGGAAGAAAGGATGGTCATTTGAAACGGTTCTTTGGATTCTTTGGCAGAGAAGTAAACTCTCAGGAAGTCAAGCAAAGCCTTTTGCCATGAACCATGACCAGCGTTAAGACATTTAATACATTGTATTTGCTGGAAGAGTAGGACTCATTCACAAGTGCTGTTTTGTTGATATGTTGATGTCCTGATGTGTGAGAATATAAACTCAATGTCCAACTGTGGAGATTAACCTCAATTAATTACTTTTGGGAGACTTCAAAGGATTTAACTTATTTTTTTAACTTTAGGGAAAACATAGCACTATTATTTCTAGCCTGATTAATTTTAATACCACACACTGTGTTTTCTGCGAGGAACCATGTAGGGAATTGTAGGCTTTCCATATCCCCCGCTTCGCTGTCTTCTGCTTTTCTTTAGGTTGTTTATACGTTATTGGAATCTATTAGAAGGAGGAAAGTTAGTACAATGTTTTATTTAGAAATTCTAGTAATTGAGGGGATAAAAAGACTTACTACCAAGTTTATTTTGTTACATTATCTAGTGAGTTTTGATTCAAACTTTTTCTCTTAGTCCTAAATATTTTTACACAATGCTTGCAGATTATACTAAACAATAAAACTCTTAAATATGGTTCATATGTTCTGGGTATTTCTGTTTAAAGCAATTAGTAACCATATCTGGGGTTACTTAGCATAGCCTTTTAAATGGAATCTGCCTCAGCTGTGCTTTAATGATAAACTGGTGATCAACAGTTCATAAAATACTCCTGGGTTTTCCTACTATTGAACAGTTTGGTCTACCTTTAGCCTGTAATTCACTTTGGACACTTTAAAGCGATTCAATTCCATTGTCATTCTGAATAAAACAAACTTACAAATTCAAGGTGAAATGGAAGCTGCTGGTTCATCAGATTGCATTCTACTCTTTGCCTAAACTAAAGAGAGGTCTGTGAGTCCAGACCCTCCTGTAGCTAGGCATGGCCATGCACCCAACATCTCCCTAAGGGAATGTAAGGAGAAGTGATGGGTGTCATTTCTAGGCTATGATCCCTCACGCCTTCATGCTTACCCTTCCATGCTCTTTACCATCTCTGAGGGGTAAACATGGAGCATCCAGGGACAGAATTTCAGCTATGCAGATGAGAAAAAAAACACCCTAGTCAACGGAGAAGAAACAGAGCCATTGATTATTGCAAATAATTTTACTGCAAGTCTGTTGCATACAGGCAGCATTCTCAATATTGGAAACCCATCACTGAGCAAAAGGAAACAAAATCCCATTGCCCTCCTTGAACTCACATGGACAGTAAAAATGATAAGTAAGTATCATGTATGGCTTACTAGAAATGAAAGCTAGACATAAAAACAAAGCAGGGAAGAAAGATGTGAAATACACATTTGGTATTAGGCCAAGTATACATTTTGTATTTGGATTGGAAACTAAATGAGAGCCAAGAGTGATATAGACAAAACTATGGCAATGGCAGAAGATACTGAATTACAGGTTTATGCTGAAAGTAGACTCAGGAAGTTTTGCTGAAGGCCTGGATATGGGCTTAAGAGAGGAAAAGAGAAGACTCAAGAATGACACCAAGACTTTTGTTTGAGGAACTTGAAAAATAGTGTTGCTGCTAAGTCATATTGGGGAGATAGTAGGAGAATTTGGGGGCTTATCTTTAAGTCTGCTTTTGATGTGTCATGGATGTAATGCAGTGAGATTCCATCTGATGTGTCTACTGACCAATAGAAATCTGGGGCTTGAAGTCAGAAGAGTCATCCAGACTAAAAATATTAATTAGGAAGTCATCAATATAAGTGTTGTTTAATACCGTAGACTAGATGAGGTCATCCAAGGAGCAAATGATACAGAAAATAGAAATGTGCCAAGGGCCATCTGGAGGTAGGGAAGAAGAGGAAGAATGAGCTCCTTCCAAAAAATAAGCCTCTCCCCCCATATATAAAAATAACTGAGAAGGGGCAGCAAGAAAGATAGGAAATATACTAAGCAAATGTAATGTCCTGGAAGGCAAGTGAAGTGAGACAGGAGGCGAGAACATGGATCCTGGAATGACTACGTGGAGCATATCAGCTCACTTATTCACCCTGTGGATCGATTAAATTGAGAGAAAAATAAACTTCATTGAATCCACTAAAGTGTTGATTCTCTTTGACACACAATTTCAAACTTTTATCCTAACACCAGGCAGTTAGTCAGTAGTATCATCAGGTAGATCTCTAACAACAATATTTATAAACATTTTCAAATATTAATTTTGAAACATGGTGTGTGTGTGTGTGTGTTACACATTATAATGATTTGTTTAAAGAACACTTCATTTGAAATTAACTCTACTACTGTTTGGTCTTATAGAAGAACTTGTTTCTGGTAAGTAGATAGAATCTTTTTATATATCTAATCAGCACATCTAGTTTTAGTTTCATGAGAACTATTTGGAGGGAGAACTGAGATGACGAGCATGATTTAGCTGAGGAGCCCTTTTTTATAAGTGTTGGCCTTCATTATCCTATAGTTTTGCTGTACTGAATTCTTTTGACTTTCAAGGGCCAAAAGGTCGACCTCCTGTATCATGTTCTTACAGTTCTGCCCGAAGGAAATGAACAGGAAAGATGAATGCATTTTGAAACCATGAATTTGTTATGTAGCTTTCAGATTTTGTTTCTATGCCAAGATATTTTACATCGGGCACATATTCATAAATTATGGGCTAAATATTACATGAGGGAACTACTCTGAGATTTTCAGGTAAGGTCTTTTGGTCATCTTCCCTTTTCTCCTACATCCTGTTATCATCTCTTAACCTACAAATGATGAAGATCTTTGCCTCTGTTTTATAGAAGTACTGATTTTATTTCCTTTTAGGCAAATAATATTTAGAGTGGCCTCAATGTTTTGTTGGATGTTAATGTTGCTAGATGCATCTGTTTAAAGATGACAGAGAATGCAAGAGCAGTAAAACCAAAACAGAGTAAAGCTGATAATGCAAAGAAAGTTCATTTCATCACGTGTATATGAGGCAATCTGGAACAGGAGCCACACCTTGAGATCTGGCCAAGTTGGAAGAATTCTAAATCAGAGAAATAAAAAGGTGAATAAAAATACACTGACTAGTGGGCTGCCAACGTTCATAACCTCCCATCCAAGAACTGCAGGTTTCTAGAGTATAAAGGGCATCATATATCATGAATTAGAGACCTGAGTTCAGCAGCAGCTCGAAGACACATCAGCTATGGACTTTAGGGAAACACCAACATCAAAAGCGTGAGTAGCACCGAGGCCCTGACGGAAGCATACTGACTATGCTAGAAAGTGCTGTTTGTTCTGGTTGCCAAGACTGGTGAGGCCAGAAGTATTTCCAACAGCCCAGCTTATGTAAGCAGACACGTGAAAGTCAGGAGAAGATCCCTGGAAGAGAAGAACAAGGCAGCTGAGTGCTGTCCAGGAGGAGGCAACATTCCAGGACAAGTGTTTAGCATGAGTGCTTGGCACTGACCGTTGTGAACCAGGTGTCTGAGCATTCTTAGGTGGGTATACTCTTTTCATAAGAGACAATAACACCTATCCCACCTACATTGTTTGATTCTCCTTTCACTTGTACATTTATTCCTTCACTTATTTGGCAAATTCATTGATGCAAAAGATGTAGAATTAGATGATGGACATAAAATGGTTAGCGAAGTAGACATGATTCTTATCCTTATGGAATTTATGATTTAGTAGACACCACATATTTTATTCAAAAAAATTTAAACTTATATATAGAGAGAGAAGGAGAGAGAGAGAGAGAGAGAGAGAGCGAGCCCACCTGCTTACTTACTCTCTAAAAATAACTGCAAAGGCAGGGGCTGGGCCAGGTTGAAGCCAGAAGTGGGGATCTCAATCCAGATCCCACAAGAAGGTGGCAGGAACCCAATCACTTGAGCCAACCCTCTCCTGCTGCCTCTCATGTTCTGCAGCAGGAAGCTTGAGTCAGGAGTCAGAGCAGGAATTGAACCCAGGCACTCCAGTGTGGGACATGGTGTAACTCCTAGGCCAGCACCCACTCTTGAAGTCACAGATGCTAGTCAAAGAAACCACTAAACGTCAAGGTTACTGTTTGCCAGTTACACTGTTCTAAGGAGGCCATATATGGAAAATTATTTAATATGCATAATAACCTGTGAGGTTGGTGTGGTAATTTTGCTTATTTTTTTAGATGAGGAAACAGATATAAAAATAACTTGCTCAAGGTCACCTAGTGCATGCTAGAGCAAGGTTTGAACCAAGGTGGTCTGGCACCAAGGCCAATGCTCGTAAGGATTTTTTTTTACAAACTCTAGTAAGTGTTTTACAGGAAAAGTATAGGGTACTATCGTAGCTTCTAAGTAGGGCACCTGATCTAATTTCAGAAGAAATGAAAATACACCACAAGTTCAAAAAAAAAAAAAAAAAAAAAAAAAAAACGTGTGGTCATTAGTGTCGAATGCTCCATGTGGGGGCTGGACTTGTGGCATAATAGGTTAAGCCTCTGCCTGTGACGCTGGCAATCCCATATGGGTGCTGGTTTGAGTCCCAGCTGCTTCACTTCAAATCCAGCTCCCTGCTAATGTGCCTGGGAAAGCAGTAGAGATGGCCCAAGTGCTTGGACCCCTGCACACACAGGAGAGACCTGGAAGAAGCGCCAGGCTCCTGGCTTGCTCCTGGCCCAGCCCAGGCCGGTGCTGCCATTTGGGGAGTGAACCAGCAGTTGGAAGATCTCTGTCAATCTCTATCTCTCCCCACCTCTCTCTGTAACTCTAACTTTCAAACAAATAAAAAATACATCTTTTAAAAAAAAGAGTAGATAACAATTAAAGAAATCCTCCATGAATTTCAAGCAGTGTGAGTCTGAAAGCAATCACATGAAAGGAAGCACAGAGGTGTGGTCGGGGCTTTGTGCACAGGCCCTGGTGCAAAGAGCACAGCAAAAAGATGAGAAGGAAAGGCAATGGGAATTCTTCAGCAACTGTTGAGGCCAGGCCCTTTTTCTGTTCAATTGTTGTGCGTTTTAGAATTTTCCTACAGTAATCATGTGAATATATTGTTGTAGTGTATTAGATTTCCAAACTGCAAAGAAAAAAAAAGAAAAGAAAAAGACAAAACTAAACATCTTTGGTTTTAGTTCTGCTACTTCCTAATTCTGTGACCAGAGGCAAGTTTTAAAATCTTGTTTAGTTTCAGTCCTCTTCTTCTTCAACTACAAATAGTAAATTAATTATGAGAATTAAGTGAGATAAAATTCAACATGCTTAGTATACACTAAGGACCAGGAACATAGTAGGACCCAGTGAATAATCCTCTTCATTACAATCAGTATTTTTTTAAAAAAATATTTATTTATTATTTGAAAGGCAGAGTTACAGAGAGAGAAAGAGAGGGAGTCATAGAGGGATCTTCCATCAGCTGGTTCACTCCCCAAATGACCGCAATGGCCGGAGCTGAGCTGATCCGAAGCCAGGAGCCAGGAGCTTCTTCTGGGTCTCCCACATGGATGCAGGAGCCCAAGGACTTGGGCCATCTTCTGCTGCTTTCCCAGGCCATAGCAGAGAGCTGGACTGGATGTGGAGCAGCCAGGATTCAAATCAGAGCCCATATGGGATGCCAGTACTTCAGGCAGTGGCTCAACCTGTTAAGCCACAGTTCTGGCCCCCAATCAGTACTTTTAAAAACACTTTATTTCTTCATCATCATTTAAAAAAAATCATCTATTATTTTTCACTTTATGTTTCTGTGTGGGAGCAAACTGTTGAAATCCTTACTTAATGTATACTAAGCTGATCTTCTGTATATTAAGATAATCGAAAATGAATCTTGATGTGAATGGAAGGGGAGAGGGAGTGGGAAAGGGGAGGGTTGTGGGTGGGAGGGACGGTATGGGGGGGAAGCCATTGTAATCCATAAATCGTACTTTGGAAATTTATATTCATTAAATAAATGTTAAAAAAATAAAAAAATAAAAAAAATAAAAAAAATACCAGATTATGAATGTCGGTCAGTATCTACTGATCTCTTAAAGTTGCATGTGATTACCTGTGACAATCATATGTCATAAAAAAAAATAATAATGCTATTGTGGTTAAACAGGAATGTCCTCATTTTTAGGAACTACATACTAAAGTATTTGATTCTACAACTTAAATTCATATGATACAGCAAAAACAAAAAGTATAGATTATAAATATATAAAAGAATGGCAAAATATTTGCAATTTTGAATCTAGGCAGTATTTGTATGGTGTGCAGTTTAGTGTTCTTCCAAAGTTTATGTATTTTACTTTTTCCCTAATAAAAAATTGTTTATCATAAAAAAAAACACTTTATTTCAGAGGAGTTTTAAATTTACAAAACAAAAATTATGAAATAGATCTACAAAGAATTATACAGCCCTCACTCTACCTCTCCCATTATAACATCTCATATTAGCATATTTGCCACAATTAATTAACCACAATTAATCCAGCTTCTCCTATTTCTTATCCAAACTCCTTTTTCCCTTCTACTCTTCCCAGCCTCCAGTAATCAACATTGTATGTTCAGATTGTGTTGTATTTATTTTTTAAAATTTTAGCTCCCACATTTGAGAAAGAACATAGAGTATTTCTCTTTCTGTGTCTACTTATTTCTCTCAACATAATGTCCTCAGTTCCATCCATTTTACTGCAAGTGACAGGTCTCCATTGTTTTTTGTGGCTGAAAAGTATTTCATTGTAAATACGTACCCTGTTTTCTTTATCCATTCTTCTGGTGGTGGATGCTTTGGTCGATTCTCTATCTTGAGTGGTGTGAATAGTGCTGTAAGAAATAAGGAGGGGCAGGTGTATCTCTTTTATACGATGATTTCATGTCTTTGGGCTATAGCTACCTAGTAGTGGGATTTCTGGATCATATGACAGTTCTTTTTCTAGTTTTTAAGAAATTTCCACTATGTTTTCTACAGTGGCTGCACTAGTTTACATTCGCAGCAACAGTGTATAAGTGTTTGCTCACTCCGATCCTTGTCAGTTACTCTCTGTCTTTCCCATAATGGCTGTTCTGAAAGGGGTGAGGTGGTATCTCCTTGTACAATCATTATTTTATCAGTGGTGGTGATGGCAGTGTACAGCTTCTATGTAGACATACAGGGAAGTCCCAATGATATCAGATGATTAGAACTCCTCCTTCTGATAACTCATGCTAGAAAGGGCTTTTTAGTCCTCAGAAAAGCAGGCACTGGAGATGAGACAGTAAAGGTTACAGGCTTCTCAAGGAGGATTCTGCTTGCAGGTGGCCTTTGGATAGAGACTCATGTCGCATCCGAGGAAAACTCTGTGTGTTTTAAATCAGACTCTTCTAATAGGTGATAGGTATTCTACAGGTTTTCCTCACAAGACATATAATTAGCACTAACTCTGGAATAAGACCGATACTCATGTATGCTACTGCTGGTCACACTGTTAGCACTAAATTCTTATTATCTGGGCATTCAGATAGAGTTTAAGATATAGCTTGTGTTTTTTAAGGTCCAAGTGCTCAGCTTTTGTGAAAGTGCCCCCTTGTGGTTCCTTTCTCCAAATCTGTTCAACTGGGAACTCCCTTGTTCTTCAAGTTCTTAATTGACCCATTTATAATATACAGGTGATTTTACTTAAGTTTGACATGTATTTCTGTTTTCAAGTTCAGTATGGGTTGTTATGATTCTTCAGAATTCACATATCAATATAAATAAAACGAGATTAAATTTTTGGCTAAGGAGGTGGTGATGTCTCAACTTTTAAAATATTAGTTATTCATGGTCTTCTGTACACCTCAGCCAGGAGTCTAGAACTCAGTCTGGGTCTCCCATTATAAGTGACAGGGACCTAAACAGTTGAGACATCACCTGCTGCCTCCCAGAGGGTGCGTTAGCAAGAAGCTAAATCAGAAGCGGAGCTAGGATGTGAACCAAAGCCTTCACATATGGCATGCAGGTATCCCAAGTGGCGTGGTAACTGCTGTACCAACCCCCGCCCCCAACTCGCTGATTTTAAAAATGCCAGTGCTCTGACCCCAGCCCAGGGCAATTATGTCAGTTCCGCGGTGGGCAGGACCCAGAGATTTTGTTTTATTTAAAAGCTTTCCACATGATTCTGATGAGTGCCACACCCGAGAACCACTTACGAAGGGTAAGCATTTTTCAAATTTAATGTTTACTTGATTACATTTTTCATTTTGTGATCATTACATGAATATCTAATATCCTTGCCTTGCCATCACATTTAACATGGGCCTTCGACTGAATTTTTAATTGCAAGAATAAAATAGTTTCTTCCCTCACTGATCCTTCCTCTGCTTTTTGTACATTTAATAATTTATGAGAAAGAGACTGGGGAGGTGACAGAGAGTTGTTGCTTAGCCTTCGTTCCACCCACTGGGTTTACTATGATCTTAGCTTTTGGTTGGTAAGACAGCAATTAGCTGTAGAAATTGTAGCTGGCAGGTGCATGTGCATAGTTAGGGAGGGGCCTATCTTGCAAATGTTATTTGGGATCAAATAGTGGCTTTAAGACTTGAAAAACTCAATGAGAGAGTAGAGTTGAAATTTAAAAGCTTTTTAAAGTTCAAGCAGTATTTTCCCTTCAAAGGAAAAGCAAAGTTAAATTAAGGGGTTGAAAATCATAGTTCTCAGTGTGATGGTTTTAAAGACTATTTTTGTAGCTGCTCAAGGTTATGAACACTACCATCTAATCTTTTTTCCTCCTATGATCCTTGCCTGTTTTTATAACTCAGGGGTAAGAAGTAGCAGGATTAAAGGGCTGTCTGGGGTTCTTTTGTGGCGAAACTCTACTATTCTTTTCATAGTAAATGAAACAGCCACAAAAACAATGATGCCACTTGTAAGATAAACAGGTAAATGATTACAGTGGTTTTTAGAAAGGGCTATCCCATACTAGAATATAGTATAGTCAATGTTTTTCTAGTGAATAAAAATATTCCATCAATACAACCCAAAATTTTGAGGAAATATTTGTTTTGCAGGAATTAGCATTACTGGAAAATTGTTATAATTACATACTTTCAAGTTACAAACAATATCTTTTTAATGAGTTTATCAGGTAAGTAGTAAAAAGAAAAAATTAACATTCTTTCAAGCTTTGGTTTTAATTTTATTTAAAAGGCATAGATAGGTCGAGCAAGAGGTTGGGTGGGGGTTAGAAGAGGGAAAAAGAGAGAGATGGACAGAGATCTTCCATCTGCTGCTTCACTCCCCAAATGTCCACAATAGCCAGGGCTGGACCAGGCTGAAGCCAAGAACCAGGTACTTGATCTGGGTCTCCTATATGGGTGGCAGGAATCCAAGTACTTAAGCCATTGCCTGCTGTCTTACAGGGTGCACCTTAGCAGGAGGCTGAGTAGGAAGCAAAGGAGTCAGAACCCGAACCAGGAACTCTGAAATGGGCTGTGCGTATCCCAAGTGGCAACTTAACCGCTGTGCCAAGTGCCTGTGCGTATCCCAAGTGGCAACTTAGCCGCTGTGCCAAGTGCCTGCCTCTAAAATTATTTTTTTAAATGTGTGATTTTTAATTTTTTAAATTTTTTAATATTTTATATATTGGGGCTGGCGCTGTAGCGCAGCGGGTTAACACCCTGGCCTGAAGCACCAGCATCCCATATGGGCGCTGGTTCTAGTCCCAGCTGCTCCTCTTCCGATCCAGCTCTCTGCTGTGGCCTGGGAAAGCAGCAGAAGATGGCACAGTGCTTGGGCCCCTGCACCAATGTGGGAGACCCAGAAGAAGCTCCTGGCTCCTGGCTTTGGATCGGCGCAGCTCCGGCCATTGCGGCCAATTGGGGAGTGAACCATCGGATGGAAGAACTCTCTCTCTCTCTCTCTCTAACTCTGAAATTCAAATAAATAAATAAATCTTTAAAAAAAATTTTATATTTATTTGAGAGGTAGAATTATAGATAGAGCAGGGGGAGGAGAGAGAGAGAGAGACAGAGAGAGGCAGAGAGAGAGGTCTTCTATCCACTGGTTCATTCCCCAAATGGCTGGATCTGGGCCCTACTGACCCAGGAGCCAGGAGCTTCTTCTGGGTCTCCCACACAGGTGCAGAGGCCCAAGTACTTGGGCCATCTTCTACTGCTTTCTCAGGCCATAGCAGAGAGCTGGATCAGAAGAGGAGCAGCTGGGACTAGAACCAATGCTCATATGTGTTGCTGGCACTGCAAGAAGAGGCTTAGCTATTATGCTACAGCATCAGCCCCTCCAAAATTATTTTGAAAGAAAATCTAGTCAGCCAAAATACATATTTAGATCACCCAAATTCATACTAATTGGATTTAGTTAAATTAGTAATTACTGGTTTTGAATTTATTTTTGCATTTTATTAGATGATTGTTCATTCAGTAAGTAATAAATTTCAAAAATTTATATTTATATCCTATATAGAATGTCTTTTTTCTTGTTAAGAGTATAAAACTCAAACTAAAAAATTAGTCTATCCAGTCATTTGATCGATGCTTACACTTGGAGTTTCTCGTGCTTTGAAGTAAACTAGTCTAAAAGCTAAACTTTGAATCAGCCAGTGTACATGAATTTATATATCATGCTATGTTTTCCCCTCATGTGTTTCAGTGTTTTTGTGGGAAACAAATGCTTGAAAATTTTTGGAAATTTAACCATGAAGCACGTCTTTAATGCATTTTAACTGTTGTGACTGTACATAAAAACTTATGTGTGTCAAATGTATTAAATAGACTTAGAAAAAAGATTACCAATTATCTGTGAAATTAAAAGGGGAATTCTACTCTCACATATGGAATCATGGCATATTCCTACTGGTTTTCTGCTGCTGACTATACATTTTCTGGTTTACTTATTTTCTTTGTTTTCTGTCTTCTTCTCTCCACTCTGCTTTTCCTTTCCTCCCATTCTCCCTCCTGCCTCCATTCCTCTTTCTCTTTTCTTCCTTTCTTACTTTCTTCTTCTATAAAATACCTGTATGTCATGAGTCCATGCTACATACCAAAAACTGTGCTGTTGTGGAGACATGAGCAAGAGAGAGCTGACCTCCCCTTACTGGGGAAATATATATATATATATATATATAAAGATTTATTTATTTTTTGATTCGAATATATATTATTTATTTATTTATTTATTTATTTGAAAGGCAGAAACACAGGGAGAGACAGAGGGAGAAAGAGAGAGAGCTCTTCCATTGGCTGGTTCACTCCCCAAATGGCTGGGTAGCCATGGCTGGGCCATGCTAGCACCAGGAGCCTGAAACTCCATCTAGGTCTCCCACATGGGTGCAGGACCCCAGGCACTTGAATTGTCTCCTGTTGCTTTCCTAGGTGCATTAGCAGGGGACTTGAATCCGCACCCATGTGGGATGCTGGCTTTGCAGGCAGTGACTTAACTCACTGCACCACAATGCCAGCCCCATGCAATTTTATATTCTTAACTAGAAGGCTTGGATAAAAATTAGAAAAGCTAAACGAAAAATAACAATAGTATGAAATGTTATTAAATACTCAATTATTGTAGTACAATTACCTACTAAAATAATGATTTCTCTGTGCCATATACTTTCTTACCAATTTATCCTCACAATCCTATAAATCTGCTAGCATCACTTCCCTTCTTCTATGGGAGGAGTAACTGGGGCCCTGAGCAGTGAAGGCCAGAGGTGCAGAGCTGGGATGTGAGATTTGAATGCAGGGCATCTGGCTGTACAACCTGTTCAATCACTACACCATACTACACACTAGAGAAATTCTTTACTTGCAGAGAAAGCACAAAATTAAATATTTTGGTTGATTTATTTCAACATAACAATTTTTTAAAGATTTATTTATTTACTTGAAAGTCAGAGTTACACACAGAGAAAAGAAGAGGGGAGAGAGAGAGAGAAAGAGAGACAGAGAGAGAGAGAGACAGAGAGAGAGAGAGGCCTTCCATCTGCTGGTTCACTCCCCAACTGGCCACAGTGGCTGGAGCTGTACCCATCTGAAGCCAGAAGCCAGGAGCTTCTTCTGGGTCTCCCACGTGGATGCAGGGGCCCAAGGACATGGGCCATCTTCTACGGCTTTCCCAGGCCACAGCAGAGAGCTGGCCTGGAAGAGAAGCAGTTGGGACTCGGACTGGTGCCCATAAGGGATGCTGGCACTGCAAGTGGTAGCTTTACGCGCTACACCACAGTGCCGGACCCTCAACCATTACAATAGTTTTCTGTGCCTTTTATATAGATATACTTTTGATAGCTCTCCATGTACCTTTCTTCTTGATTATGTGGTTATAGTCTGTTTTGCCAAGTTTTAGTTCACATTTATCTTCTTATATTCTTACATATTAAATTCTGCTTACATTTTATTCTAAATTTCTTTTGTTTAAAAGACTTATTTATTTATTTGAAAGTCAGAGTTACATAGAGAGAAGGAGAGACAGACAGAGAGAGACAGAGAATCTTCCAGCCACTGTATCACTTCCCAGAGAGCCACATGGCCAAGACTGGGCCAGGCCACAGCTGGGATCCAGGAGCTTCATCTAATCTCCCACATGGGTAGCAGAGGCCCAAACACTTGGGACATCCTCCCTTGCTTTTTCTAAGCCATTAGCAGGGAGCTGGATGAACCAGCTACCGTTTGGTCACAGATGGTGACTTCACCTGCTGCACCACAATGCCAGCCCTTGTGGTAAATTTTGACTACAGAACAAGAAGGTATCTTGGCTGCCAACTAGATTGATCAGATAAACCTTCCAATTGAATGGCTTTTCAAGTGAGTTTGGCAGAGGAGATATGTATAGTGAAGATAAATGTCATGTCTAAGAATTGGTAGAGTCTTCCCTTAGGAGAACAGGATGAATATTGCACAACTAGCATTTCCCGTGGCAGTTTTGAGCTAAATAAAAGAAACTCTCAGTTTGGTAATTGATATGCATCTATAGCTAAAGCCTCACCCAAAAGCTCATATTTCAGGTTCTAAAGAAGGATGAGTCAGTTACTCTGAGCATGTGTGTGTGTGTGTGTGTAGATTGTCATAGTTTGAAGGGGAAAGAGAACTAGATACAGTAACTGGTGCTGCCATCTCCTGATATTCAGGATTGCCAGCTACATAATCCTTCCTGAGAAGTGGCTTGTGGAGGGAGGGGCTCAGGAGGACAGTGAATCCTTTGCATTTGTGATACCCTTAGCAAGAAGGGTGGGGTACAAAAGCCCATGGCGGACCACCTCTCAAACTCCATTTTCATAATGTCGGTGGGTCACTTGCTTATTGGCAGCCATGTAGTGATTCTTTATATTTCTGGGAAACTGGTAATTAAGTCACAACAAACCCCCAAGTGTTGGTTGCCTGGAGGGAGCTTCAGGGCCTGGACAGCCCAGAAAGGACACTGAGACAGGAAGCTGATAATGGTACTCTCTCCTCGCTCCTGTAATCTCAATATAAGTAGGTGTAGGGTTTTGAACTCTGAAGTTGTTCTCTTTCTGTGGCAAGAGGAATGAGCAGTATTTTCACCTTTAATCCATCCCATCCTACCCTACCTGTATTAAACTATATAAAGAACAAGCCTAGAAAAAGGATAGGACTAACCTTACTAGAGAGAGGTGGAAAAATACATCAATTAAGAAAATCTCAATAGCATACAGCTAATTTTATAGGTAGGCATAACTCATAGCCTTTCTATAGAAATGTGTGAGTATATATCTTAATATACAAAAATATATTTTTCCTGAAAATGGAAGGAGACTGTGTATTTAGCTTTTCTTTCCTATGGTTTCTTTCTACCTTTTCTCCTCCTTTCTGCTCTTCCTTTGCCCGCTACCCATTTGTCCTCCATCTTTCCTCATTTTTCTGTGTTATAAAAAATATTTCAGAGACGTTTCCCCAGAGACTTCCTTGCCCTTGGGTCAGGAATGAAAAGTTTCATTTTTAAAGCCATAAATAAACAAACATTTAGTTTAAAATTGAGTTGGATATGTTTCTGAGTAAATGTATCTATATTACTTTTTTTCCCAGAATTCTTTTTTTAATTAATAAAGTTTATTTTTAGAGCAGTTTTAGGTTCACAGCAAAATTGAGTAGAAGACACAGAGTTCCTATGTACACTCTATACTGCCCCCACACAGTCTTCCCCACTGTCAACATCCCATTTCAGAAGAGTACAATTGCTGTAATAGATAACCCTACACAGACATACCATTATCACCCCAAACCCACAGTTCACATTTGGGTTCACTGTTATACACTCCACGGTTCTTGTACATTCCATGGGTTTTGACAAATCATGCTGACATGTATCCACCATTGGAGAACCACACCCTATACTCCTCTGTGCTCCGCCTGTTTGTTCCCCCCCTCCCAACCCTTGCCAATCAATGATCCTCTCATGATTTCCTTAGTTTTTCTTTTTTTAAAAAAATTTTTCTATTTATTTACTTGAGAGGTAGAGTTACAGACAGACAGACAGACAGATAGAAGGAGAGACAGAGAGAGGGGTCTTCCATCTTCCGGTTTACTCCCCAAATGGCCACAACAGCTGGAGCTGAGCCGATCTGAAGCTACAAGCCAGAAGCTTCTAGGTCTCCCACATGGGTGCAGGGGCCCAAGGACTTGGACCATCATCTACTGCTTTCCCAGGCCATAGCAGAGAGCTGGATCCAAAGAGGAGCTGCCAGGGCTAGAACCGGCACCCATATGGGATGCTGGCACTGCAGCCCAGGGCCTAGCCCACTATGCCACAGCGCCAGGCCCTCCTTAGTTTTGTCTTTTCTGGTACATCACATGGTTGGAATCACACAGCGTGCAGCCTTTTCAAATTGGCTCCTTTCATTCACTAATGTGCAGTGAATTTTCCGATATATCCTCCCAGGGTTTGATAGCTCATTTCTTTTTGGCACTGAATAACATTCCACTGTATGGATGTTCTACAGTTTATCCATGCACCCACTGACGGACATCTTGGCTGCTTCCCAGTTTTGGCCATTATGGCCAAAGCTGCCATAACAGCTGTGTGCAGGTTTTTACACGAATGCAAATTTTCAATTCATTTGGGTAAATGAATGATTGCTGGATCACATGGTAAGAGTGGGTTAGTTTTTAAAGAAGCTTCCAAACTGTCTTGAAAAGTGGCTGGCCCATTTTGCATTCCCACAAGTAGTGAGTGGAAGTCTCTATTGCTCCATGTCCTTGCCAGTTATTTAGTGTGGTCAATATTTTAAATGTTGGTCGGTTTAATAAATGTGTAATAATATCTCATTGTTTTAATTTGCAATTCCCTGATGATATATGATGCTGTATATTTTTATATCATCTCCGTGCTATCTGTCTATTTTCTTTGATAAAATCTTTATTCAGGTTGTTTGCCTATTTAAAAATTGCATTGTTTCCTTACTGATGAGTTTCTAGTGTTCTTTATATATTTTGGATAATAGTCTTTTATTAGATATGTTGTATTTTGCGAATATTTTCTCCCAGTCCACAGGTTGTCCAATCGTTCTCCTGATGATGTCTTCCACAGAGTAAAAGTTTTAGTTTCAGTGAAGCGCCCCTTAACAATGATTTAGTTCATGGATTGTGCCTTTGGTATAGTAGCTAAGAAGTCATTGTCATAACCAAAATAATCTCGATTTTCTCCTTTCTTATCTTCTAGGAGTTTTATAATCTTGCATTTTAATTTAGATCCATGACCCATTTTGTGTTTATTTTTGTGAAGGATGTAAGGTCTGTGTCTGGATTAATATTTTCCATGTGAATGTCCAGGCGTTCCATCATCATTTGTTGAAAAGAATTTTTTGCTTCATTGTATTACCTCTGCTTCTTTGTCAAAGATCATTTAACTGCACATATTTAAGTGGGTCTATTCAATAGACCAGTTCACCATGTTAATATGGATCTGTTTCTGAGACTGAATTAACAAGTCCAAGAGTATGTGAATTTTATTTATTTTTTATTTTTATTTTTTAAAAATTTATCTTGATTTATTTGAAAGGCACAGTTAAAGAGAAAGCAATGGATAGATAGAGACCCTATATCTGCTGATTCACTCCCCAAACAGCCACAACAGCCAGGGTTGGGCCAGGTCAAAGCCAAGCCCGAGGAGCTTCATCCTGGTCTCCCATGTGGGTGCAAGGGCCCAAATACTTGGGCCATCTTCCACTGCTTTCCCAGGTGTGTTAACAGAGAGCTGGATCAGAAGTGGAGCAGCCAGTACTTGAACTGGCGTCCATATGAGATGCCAGCGTTGCAGGCAGCAGGTTGATCCGTTACTCCATAATGCTGGCCCAAGGGAATGTGCATTTTAAATTTAAGTATTGTCAGAGCATAAAATTGCCTGTTTGCCCACAGCCTACAAAAAAATTGGAAAGAAATGTAAATGGCTAATGATAGGGACATGATTGCATAATTATGGTACTAAAATACCTTAATTATTATATAGATATTAATAGAGAGATTAGTTTATAAATACTAGAATGGTAATTATGAAGGAGGTTTTACAAGCTGAAAACGTTTATAGCATAATATTAAGGGTAAAAACTACTAGCTTTGTATGTAAAATGTGGGTAGGATGAATAATGAAAGAATATATAAAAAGTAAAAGCAGTTTGGGTGGTGGAAGTAAAGATTATTTTTTCCCTTTTTTTCTGGAATTTTGTTGCTTTATTATAAATACAATAAAATGTAAACCTTTAAATAATGAACCAAAAAGATGACTGCAAAGTAAATTCTTACATTTATTGGTTAATTTCAGTGTAGCCTTGAGTTGGTATTTATCCATTCAAATAGACAATGGCAAATTGTGTACATGGACATGTTGTTGATACTATGTGCTTTCAATATATGGTCCTTTTTTAAAAAAAATTATTTATTTATTTGAAAGGCAGAATTTACAGAGAGAAAGAAGACAGAGAGATGTCTTCTATCTTTGGTTCACTCCCCAAATGACTGCAATGGCCAGAGCTGGGCCTTTTAGAACCCAGGAGCCAGGAGCTTCTTCCAGGTCTCCCTTATTGGTGCAGGGGCCCACAGACTTGGGCCATCTTCCACTGCTTTCCCAGGCACATCAGCAGGGAGCTGGATTGGAAGTGGGTCAGCCAGGACTCGAACTGGTGTCCATATGGGATGCCAGCATCACGGATGGCAACTTTACCCACTACACCACAATGCCAGCCCCAGCACAGTCCTTCTTTCACAGGGGATGCCATAATGCTGAGAAAAATTAAAGCATTGGCGCCTTACCTTGTGAGTGTTACCAGTGTAGGACCTGCCTAGCAGACTCAGCACAATCTCTCAAATTTGGACAAATGATCATTTGTTTAAATTTCTATTTGACTGGCTGGCGCCGCGGCTCAATAGGCTAATCCTCCTGTGCCTGTGGCACTGGCACCTGGTTTCTAGTCCCGGTGGGGTGCCGGATTCTGTCCCGGTTGCTCCTCTTCCAGTCCAGCTCTCTGCTGTGGCCTGGGAGGGCAGTGCAGGATGGCCCAGGTCCTTGGGCCCTGCACCCACATGGGAGACCAGGAGGAAGCACCTGGCTCCTGGCTTTGGATCAGCGCGGTGCACTGGCCACAGCGCGCCAGCCGTAGTGGCCATTTGGGGGGTGAACCAACGGAAGGAAGACCTTTCTCTCTGTCTCTCTCTCTCTCACTGTCTAACTCTGCCTGTCAAAAAAAATTTTTCTATTTGACTGAAAAGGTCATAGAGAGTGTCTTTCATCCATCTTTTTTTCTCTTCTATAAGTAGTATTTTCAAGTTTTAGTGATCAACACATTGTTTCCAAAGATGATAAAATTTCAGGATTTTGATAAGAAATGTCTTTGCCTATTGGAAAGCAGGGTTTTAAAAATAGATTTTTTTTTTGTTTATTTGAAATGCAGAATTACAGAAAAAGAGGGAGAGACACAGAACGAGTTCTTCCATCTGCTGGTTCACTTCCTAAGTGGCTGCAATGGCCGGGTCTGGGCCAGGCTGAAGCTGCAAGCCTGGAATTCCATCTGGGTCTCCCAAAGGGTGGCAGGAGCCCAAGCACCTGGGCATCTTCTGCTGGTCTCCCAAGCACATTAGCAGAGAGCAGACCAGCCAGAACTGGAACCAGGGGCTCATGTGGGATGCCGTTAGAGCAGATGGCGGCTTAACCTGCTATGCCACAATACTGGCCCTGGAAAGCAGGTTTTTTTTTTTTTTTTTTTAATGCTTATTTATTTATTTGAAAGGCAGAGAGTTACAGAGAGGCAGAAGCAGAGAGAAAAAGAAAGGGAGAGAGAATGAGAGAGAGAGAAAGAGAGGAAGTCTTCCATCCGCTGGTTCACTCCCCAGATGGCTGCAACAGCTGGAGGTGCGCCCATCTGAAGCCAGGAGCCAGGAGCTTCCTCTGGGTCTCCCACAGGGGTACAGGGGCCCAAGGACCGGCACCTTCTTCTACTGCTTTCCCAGGCCATTAGCAGAGAGCTGGATCGGAAGAGGAGCAGCTCATAAGGGATGCCAGCACCACGCTTTCCTCGCCAAGCCACAGCGCTGGACCCGGAAACCAGGTTTTGAAAGCTGGAAAGGCCTTGGCCGGACACATAGGTGCGGTTATTCAGATAGTGGGCCAGATCTGAAGGCTAAAAGCAGGCATGGCCCAGGTTCTGCAGAGTTCCGAGAGGCCTAGATTGAGCAGGAAGTGCCTGTTAAATACTAATGGAAAAGAAGGCTGTGTAAAGAGACAGGGCCGAGGAAGAGAGAGGAGAGCAGGCATTGAAAGGCTGGGATTGAATGCATTAAATCGGATTGACTGGAAGAAGGAGACATGGTTACATCCACAGTCAGGGATTGAGAACTAGTGAACAGTTGCTCTTTTTTACAGATACTTTCTTTATCTAATTCTGGGGGTGGAAGCAAGAAAGAGAATGTCCATTCTGAAAACAAAACAGCATTTGTCTCATTGTCTTAAATAGGTTTCAGTTACAAAGTTTGCTTTATTCCAATCTTTAAGTAATTTTCAAAGAGTACACAGCATGTTTTGGTTTATCAAATGCAACTATGGGTTAAAATTATTGAGAAACATGGAATATAAATCCGTGTTTTGCTATTTTCTTCTAATAAGTTAAAATAATGGGACATTACAGTTATAATTTTTAAAAACTGACCTGTCACTGCACCCCTTCTCATCCTCTAATTCTAATCCTTTCCCTGACATTTATCTTTACATATCAGAATTATATATTGATGCTGCTGTATATTGACATACTCATCTTACACATGATCTATTGATTAAAACAATTTTTTTTTTAATTTGAGAGGCAGAGAGATAAACACAGAGACAGGTTCCATCTGCTGGTTCATTCTCCAAATGCCCACAGTGTCTGCAGCTGGGCCAAGGATGGGCCAGAAGTAAAGCCAGGAGCTGGGAACTCAATTCATGTCTCATGAATAACAAGAAACAAGTAACCCAATTACCTAAACTGTAATTATTGCCTCCCAGGACACTGGAGCCAGGAACGGGGGCTGGGAATTGAACCCAGCTACTCCAGTGTGGGACATGGGCATCTTAACTGGTATCTTTTTTTTTTTTTTTATTTGACAGATAGAGTTAGTGAGAGAGAGACAGAGAGAAAGGTCTTCCTTCCGTTGGTTCACCCCCCAAATGGCCGCTATGGCTGGAACTATGCTGATCGAAGCCAGGAGACAGGTGCTTCTTCCTGGTCTCCCATGCGGGTGCAGGGCCCAGGGACTTGGGCCATCCTGCACTGCCCTCCCAGGCCACAGCAATGAGCTGGATTGGAAGAGGAGCAACCAGGACTAGAACCCAGTGCCATATGGGATGCCAGCGCCGCAGGCGGAGGATTAACCAAGTGAGCCACAGTGCGGGTCCCTATTAACTAGTATCTTAACCACTAGGGCAAATGTTCTCCCAGTCTATTGATTTTTTCACATTGGTAAATGAGGTTTTGATTTTCTGATACAACCATCCTATATTCCCTCCTTGCAACCTCCTGCTGTAAGTAAATCACTAATTTGGCCAAGTTTTATTCTGCATTTATATTATTTTGATTGTCTACATATATTTCATTGTTGAATCTTTTAGTATATCATGGTCATGTTTCCTTTCCTTTTTTTTTTTTTTTTGTAGTTAATTGTGCCAATTGTTCCTTTGATAGTCTTCCACGTGGTAGTCCTTCACATGGCTCAATACTTGTCAGATAATCTAAGTCCCATTTAATTTATTTCCAGAAATCTTTACTGTCCTGTCTCATCATGAGTGGCTGCATTCTAGTCTCATTTTATGATCTGTCATTCTGGCATTTTCTTTTGATGTTTTCATGAAAAATCTTCTCACTTCCCTTCTCTGTTGGAGCGCTTCTTTCCAGAAGCCTACGCTATTGGTTTTCGTCCTGTTTGAGGCTTTGCATGCCTTAATGTGTCCTTGAATCGCAGGGTGTATTCAAGAGTGTTTAGTTTCTGCACAGAAAGATGCTCGAGTCTTGCGCCTAGAGGATGTGTGTGTCTGGCTGTCCTTCTTTGGGAGCTGGGAAGGAGGGCCGGTGCTATGGAGTAGCGGGTAATGCTGCCGCCTGCAGTGTCGCCTGCAGTGCCGCCTGCAGCTGCTCCACTTCCAATCCAGCTCTCTGCTGTGGCCTGGGAAAGCAGTGGAAGATGGCCCAAATGCTTGGGCCCCTGCACCCACATAGGAAACCCAGGGGAAGCTCCTGGCTCCTGGCTTGGATCGGCATAGCTCCGGCTGTTGTGGCCATCTCAGGAGGGAAACAGCAGATGGAAGACATTCTCTCTCTCTCTCTCTCTCTCTCTCTCTCTCTCTCTCCTTCTCTGCCTCTGCCTCTCTGTAACTCTGCCTTTCAAATAAAAATAAGTAAATAAATAAAATCCCCCCACTTCAATACCTGCCTTCATCTCTGGAGTTGTCTGTACTTAGTTCAGGAAGGAAGGAAGGAGACAAGACGAATAACACTGTTGATTGGCTGGTGCTGCGGCTCACTAGGCTAATCCTCCACCTGCGGCGCCAGCACCCCGGCTTCTAGTCCCCATTGGGGTGCCAGATTCTGTCCTGGTTGCTCCTCTTCCAGGCCAGCTCTCTGCTGTGGCCCAGGAGGGCAGTGGAGGATGGCCCAAGTGCTTGGGCCCTGCACCCCATGGGAGACCAGGAGGAAGCACCTAGCTCCTGGCTTTGGATTGGCGCAGCGCACCGGCTGCAGCGTGCCAGCTGTGGTGGCCATTTGGGGGGTGAACCAACGGAAGGAAGAACTTTCTCTCTGTCTCTCTCACTGTCTAACTGCCTGTCAAAAAAAAAAAAAAAAAAAGAAGAAGAACACTGTTAATTAATATATAACTACATAAAATGAGACACTGATGGTTGTTGTATAATGTAAATAATTAATTAATATTTAATAAATTAAACACTGAAGCAAGTAACTACAAATGTTTCCCCTACACCAACACCTGGCATGGTGGTTCACTGGCAATACTTTTAGAGTTTTAGGGTGACAGATTGCCTCTGCATACCATCCACACAGAACATTTGAAGTTTGAGATACCAGGCAGTTGGTGGGTTTCTGTACTTGATTGACAGCCATATATCAGCATTATTAAATTTGTTCTACTTTTCAGAGTTTCTGAGTTCAGTTTCATGCTTGATGGACTTAAATTAGATGTGTGTATATTCTCATTCCTATAAAGCAATTGATACTGAAAAATGAAATTTTCAATCAGTCATGGGTTGACTTATAATAACTCTTTAATTTTATCTCTTATAACAAAACATTCACATTGGTAAATGAGGTTTCGATTTTCTGATACAACCACCCTGTTGAATGAAGTCTCTGCTTAATACATGTTCAACTGATATTTTTTCAAGTTCTTTAGGGCTTTTGATACTTATTGTAAACTATAAAGGAAATTGTGTAAGATCAGCGTACATACACAAGGGTACTTTAAAACCTTCATGGAAATGGAATTAACTTTGTTTTGGTGCAAAGATGTTTGAAGTTCATGCTCCGTTTTTGCAAACTACAGATTTTCCCTGAACTTTTTGAAGACTCCTCATATCATGTCAGAATAATTTTCTATTTGATGAAGTTAATTCATTTACTGGAAATTACTGTTCCGTTAGGCATGCCTTCATACGGTCTCCAGTTAGTCTACTAGGTTGTCTGTTCATTTTATTTCTTATACTTCCTCTAAACAGTGTCTCTTTTCCTAAAGTTTTAGAGAGGAGACAGGATCATCTGACTGGCTAAGCCTACCTGTCTGTGCTGTTTTTTCTCTTCTCTCACTGCTGTGTTTACATTTGGTTTGTTCCCTTTGAAACTCTTGTTGAGATTTGATCCCTGTTGTGAGATAGTAACAGGTGGGACTTTAGGGGTGAACAGGGCTCTGCCCTTATGAATGGAGTTGTCCATTCATGGGATTCATAGATTAATGGATGATCTCTTGGTCTATCATTATGTGTGTTGAGTTTGACAGTTTTGAACAGTTCAGGGCAATTATTTTTTTAATAGCTACCCATTATTGTATTTATTTATTTTTTTTGACAGATAAGAGCTAGACAGTGAGAGAGAGAGACAGAGAGAAAGGTCTTCCTTCTGTTGGTTCACCCTCCAAATGGCCGCCCGGCCTGCACTATGCTGATTCGAAGCCAGGAGCCAGGTGCTTCTTCCTGGTCTCCCAAGTGGGTGCAGGGCCCAAGCACTTGGGCCATCCTCCACTGCACTCCCGGGCCACAGCAGAGAGCTGGACTGGAAGAGGAGCAACTGGAACTAGAACCTGGCACCCATATGGGATGCCGGCACCACAGGTGGAGGGTTAACCAAGTGAGCCACAGCGCCAGCCCCAGGCCAATTATTTTGTAGGGTTTTTTTCTTTATTAAAGGATGTTTCCTCATGATTAGATTTAGGTTATGCATTTCTATAGACACTATGTAAGTTGTGCATTTTCCAATAGAACTTGTCAAAAATCACTTAATTGTCAGTTTTTTAGATTTTGAATGATATCAACTTTGATTACTTGGTTAAAGTGAGATTTTCTAGTTATATCCACCCTAATAGTTCTATTTTTCCTCCTTGTAATTAATAGGTAATTTGTGGAGAGATCATTTGAGGCTGTAATTATTTTGTTCTTCATACATTTACAGTTTTGTTTGAATCAATTCATACTATGATGGTTGCCAGACAGTGGTTGTCTGAGGTACAGTTGTAAGGAGAACTTTTTCTTTATTTATTTCAACAGAAATTCATCTACTTAGTTAATCTCGAAATGAACATTTCTTGGGGCCAGCGCTGTGGCGCAGTGGGTTAATCCTCCGCCTGTAACACTGGCATCCCATATGGGCACCCGTTCTAGTCCTGGCAGCTCCTTTTCAGATCCAGCTCTCTGCTATGGCCTGGGAGAGCAGCAGAAGATGGCTCAAGTGCTTGGGTCCCTGCACTCCTGTGGGAGACCCAGAGGAAACTCCTGATTCCTGGCTTCAGATCATCCCAGCTCTGGCCGTTGCAGCCATTTGGGGAGTAAACCAGTGGATGGAAGACCTCTCTCTCTGTCTCTCCCTCTCTGTCTGAAACTCTACCTCTCATGTTTATTTATTTATTTATTTATTGACAGGCAGAGTAGACAGTGAGAGAGAGAGAGACAGAGAGAAAGGTTTTCCATTGCCGTTGGTTCACCCTCCAATGGCCGCCACGGCCGGCCCGCTGTGGCCGGTGCACCATGCTGATCTGAAGGTAGGAGCCAGGTGCTTCTCCTGGTCTCCCATGGGGTGCAGGGCCCAAGCACTTGGGCCATCCTCCACTGCACTCCTGGGCCACAGCAGAGAGCTGGCCTGGAAGAGGGGCAACCGGGACAGAATCGGCGCCCCGACCGGGACTAGAACCTGGTGTGCCAGTGCCGCAAGGCGGAGGATTAGCCTATTGAGCCACGGCACCGGCCAGAAACTCTACCTCTCAAATAAATAAATAAAATATTAAAAAAGAGAACATTTCTCATTGATCAGCATTGCCATCTCTGTAATATACCAAGTTTCCATATGTTCTTTGGTCTTTTGCTCTTTTTTTCTCTTTTTGGCTTTTTCCTGTGCCAAAATACAATCTTAATTCTTATGGATTCATTATTAGTTTTGAGGCCTCATTGGCCAAGTTCCCTCTTTGTATTGAAGAGTGCCCTCGATATTGTTGCTTCTCCATATAAATTTCAGAATCAGCCTGTCATGTTTCACAAAAACATTTGCTGCAATTCTGATCAGAATTACGTTAGCTCTCTTGGTCAATTTGGGAAGAATTAACATATTTTTTTAATTGAGGCTTTCTTTCTGGGACCACAACACATTTTTCCATTTGCCTTGGTCTCCTGACTATCTTTTAATGAAATTTTATATTTTTTTCTCTACGTGCCTAATTTGCCTTATTATTTTTAGATATTTTATGAATTTTTAAATGGAATTTTTTAAAACATTAATTGTCTATGTACTTATGTTTTAGAAATGTTTCTTGTAAATTGTCTTTTGGATTTGTTAAATCATTTCTGAAATAATGAAAGCCATTGTCTTCCTTTCCAATTTTTTGTCTTTGATTTATTTTCTGATCTTTCAGACAGAAATTAATAAAATGAAGAGAGCCTGAAGCTGTTGCCATATCGTTGCCCGTTCTGGTTCCCCACTACCCTTTGGCACCATCTAGTGGTTGCTGTCCGTGATGTAGCTTATGAATTGATGGCAATGACTAAGGGTCTGCAGTGGATAGTGTCATCCATGTGGATAGTAGGAGTTCAAATACTTGGGCCATCAGCCACTGCTTTTCCAGACTGGGAGCTGGATTGGAAGTAGAGCAGCTGTGAATTGAACTGGAGCCCATATGGGATGCTGGTGCCTGGCCCAGGCAGTGGCTTATCCTGTTACACCACAACACTGGCCCAGTCTTAAATTATTTCAAAATGGAAGTAGAATTTTGACAGCTTGAAACTGGGCTTCAGGAAAACATCAATAGTTCCATGAACTTCCAGGCTGGATAGCACCGATTTTATTGGCCTAATTGGGGAATATTGAGTGAGGCGATTACTCAGCAAGCGGGATTCAAATTCTACCTCCCCTCTGGGTTTCGTGCTATTTCCCTGCCCCTCCACCCTGTGCCCTATTTCGTTCCCCAACCTCAGAAGAACTTTATCCTCTCCTCCTGTCTGTGTGTGTGTGGTGACTGGGAACAGAATGTCCATCAGTAATCTCATTAATAATCCCAAAGTCTTAGCCAGTACCGTGGCTTACTTGGCTAATCCTCCGCCTGCGGTGCTGGCACCCCGGGTTCTAGTCCCGGTTGCTCCTCTTCCAGTCCAGCTCTCTGCTGTGGCCCAGGAGGGCAGTGGAGGATGGCCCAAGTGGTTGGGTCCCTGCAACCACATGGGAGACCAGGAGGAAGCACCTGGCTCCTGGCTTCAGATTGGCGCAGCGCCAGCTGTAGCGGCCATTTGGGGAGTGAACCAATGGAAGGAAGACCTTTCTCTCTGTCTTTCTCTATGTCTGTAACTCTCTCTCTCTGTTTCTCTTTCTCACTGTCTAACTCTGCCTGTCAAAAAATTAAAAAAAAAATCCCAAAGACTTGATATACTGGGTACATTTTCACATGTTTTATTGTTTTTATGTATTTATATATTTCCTTCCATAACAATGTCAGCCTCAGAAAGATGAAATTTTTTATCTGTTTTATTCACAGTCATATTGCCAACGAGTGGAAGAGTCCCTCTAATGCAGACACCCAAATATTTATTGAATAAAATAAATGCATGAATATTGAACTCTGTCAATTACTTTTAAGGCAAGGCTTTTTAATTGGTTCATGAAAATTCAAGTTGTTAAATTTCTTGATGAACTCAGTTTTCATAAATAATGTTTTGAGGTGGTTGGTTTTTGCCTTTTGGTCATAAAACCTACTTCATCATTAATATGCTGCCAGATTTCTTTTGGTGTGTGTCTACCAGTTATATCTTTTCACTTTCAACCTTTATACATTCTTATTTTTTAGTTATCTGACTTTAAAACCACATTTAGTTGGATTTTTAAATGCAATTGAACAGGGATGGACTTTTGGTGCAATAACGAAGCCATCACTTGGAATTCCTGTATCTTGTATTAGAGTGCTTGTGTTTGAGTCCTAACTCTGCTTCTGGTTCCAGCTTCTTGCTAATGCAGACCTTGGGAGACAGCCGGGGATGGTTCAAGAACTTGGGTGCCTGCCTCCTATGCAGGAGGCTGGATTTGAATGCTGGGCTCCTGACTGGACTGGCCCAGCCCTGGCCGTTGCTGTCATATTTAGAATGAACCAGTGGGTGAAAGTTGTCTCTGGATCTGTTTTGTTTTTTCTCTCGCTTTCTCTCTGCCTTTCAAGTAAAAGTGATAAGTAAATTAAAATTTATATACAGTTGGACAGTAATTTAACTGAAAGATTACTTCATTTAGACTTGTTATTTTAAGAAAAACCAAAGTAGAAAAAGCTTTAAATGAAGACAACTAATCTTACAAGCTAAGAAAATAAATACCTTATTTTTAAGAATGGGAACACAATAGAGTTTCTTTATAGAGTGATCTAAAAACTTATTTTATTTTTAAAGCAAAACAAGAAAATAAGGAGCTGAAAACTCCTTGCCGTCTTGAGACTGGCAGCTTTTGCCATGACCAGACACTTTTTGGGAGAACACAATCCAGAAATGTCGCCACCTAGTGCTCACCTTTAGAATTAGTCCCATAAAGTCGATATGATCTAGATTCTTCCTTCTTTTCTCCCTCCCTCCCTCCCTTCAGTTTTAGATTTATTTTTATTTATTTATTTATTTGAAAGGCAGAGCTACAGAGAGAGAGAGGGAGACATAGTGCAGTCTTCCATCTACTGGTTCAGTCCCCAGATGGCCACAACAGTCAGGGCTGGGCCAAGCCAAAGCCAGGAGTCTGGAACTTCACCTGAGATGCCCATGTGGATAGTAGGGGTTAGTAGGGGTCCAAATACTTGGGCAATCATCCACTGCTTTTCCAGTCTGGGAGCTAGATTGGAAGTGGAGCAGCTGTGAGTTGAACCGGAGCTCACATGTGATGCTGGTGCCTGTCCCAGGCAGTGGCTTAACCTGCTACGCCACAACACTGGCCCAAATCTTAAATTATTTCAAAATGGAAGTAGGATTTTTGACTGCTTTAAATTGGGCCCAGGGATCAAGAGAGAATTTCTTGAGGTATCTAAGTAGAATTTTAAATATTAAGGAGAGGTTCAGGCATTTGGTATGGCAGTTAAGATGCAGATTGGAACACTGGCAGCTCACATTGGAATGTTTGATTTGAGTTCAGCCTCTTCTGCTTCCCATCCTGCTTTCTGTTTATGCTCAGATAATGGGTCTAGTACCTGAGTCCCTGCTACCCACATGAGATGGAGTGAGCTCTGGGTACCTGACTGCAGCCTGGCCCAGCCCTGGTTGTTATGGGCATTTGGGGAGTGAAGCAATGGGTGAGCTCTTGCTCTCTCTCTCTCTCTCTCTTTCTTTACCTGCCCTAGCCATTCAAATAAAAATGAAAATAAATAAATACAAATTTTACAAAAACTAAAAATTGATGGGTGAAAGCAGATGTTTGTGTTTCTGAGGAAGGACGACGTGCAGAGGAGGAATGGCAAACGCCCAGGACTCTGAAGGCAAGAAAGAACAGGAAGAGAAGCTTGAGGGTCTCACCTTCACAGCGGTAGGAGAATGTACAACTGGCCAGTGAAATGTACTGGACAGGATATTAAAAAGAATAGGACATCTCGGATGCCTGTAAGTTTGAAGGAAGCTGGTTTGTGTTAGATAATACTAACTGCCACTTGCCGGGTGTTTAGTGATAGAAAGATAAAACACCCTACATGTAACACATAGTAGAAATTTTTTTTTAAAGATTTATCTATTTATTTGAAAGTCAGAGTTATGGGGAGAGAGGGAGAGACAGAGAGACCTTCCATCTACTGGTTCACCCCCTATTTGGCCACAGGTTGGCTGAAATCAGGAGCCAGGAGTTTCATCTGAGTCTCCCACATGGGTGGCAGGGGCCCAAGTACTTTGGACATCTTCTGTTGCTTTTCCCAGGCCTTCAGCAGGGAGCCGGATTGGAAGTGGAGCACCTCAGACATGAACCGGTGCCCATATGGGATGATGGTGTTACAGGCAGTGGCTTTACCCACTGTGCCACAACCCCAGCCCCCACATATTTGAATTCCGTAACCACTATTATTTACCTCTATTTTACAGTCAAGAAAATCGAGATGCAGAAAGATTACAAAGATAGTAAAATCACAGGGACTAAAATGTGATATGTCTAAACCAAGGGGCTGATCCTAATGTCCATGTTCTTGATTCAGGATAGTTCTACTTTCTTCTGTAGTAAGTGCAGAGTTTAGGCACTTATTAGGCAGAAAGTTTAGTCAGTTTTCCAAATAATTTTAACCAAGTTTTATGTATTTTTTTGCATTATTGGGATCTGGTGTCTACTCTGATGAACATCTAATAAAAGCTCAACTTTCCCTTTTGCATCCATGCCATACTCTTGGTAAGTTTCAGTACATAAATTTGCCTTTATATACAAATATTATGGTACTCTGCCATCAGGTGTAGTGTAAGCACATTGACGTCTCTAGGAGCAGTGGCACCCGTGCTCTCTTCAGATCTTGGTTTTCTTTGTCATCACCGGCATAGCTATTGTTACCAGCTGAGTTGTGTCCAACACCACCCCTCCCTCCATTCCTGTGTTGAAGTCCTACCTCTCCAGTGCCTCAGGACATAACTGTATTTGCACATAGTGTCATTAAAGAGATAATGAAGTTAAAGTGAGGTTATTAGGTTGGGCTGTAACCCAATGTGATTAGGAGCTACATTAGAAGAGGAAATTTGGCCACAGCTGGTTACAGAAGGAAGACACCCCACCACCCCCCGAAGGCATCACCACCAAGCAGGGAGGCCAGGAGAGCCCATCTCTGCCACGACCTTGATCTTGGACTTCTGGGCTGCGGAGCTGTGAGGAACTCAATTTCTGTTACCGAAGGCCTTGGGGCTGTGGTCATTTTAAGGGCAGCTCTAGCAAACCTATACAAACCCGGTCTCAGTCAGGGTCTGAGTTCACAAATTGAAAAGGAAAAGCAACTTTTTCTCAAGTGAGCGGGAGACAGAGATTTCTTAAGAGATGTTAGCTGGCTCAGAGAATCTTCAGAGGGCTACAGGGTCAGGTTAGAGGCGAGGATGGCGGAAACAGTGCGCGATACATACTGTGAGTGGTGCCGGTCGAGGCTCCCACGAAAGCAGTCGCGTGGCTAGCTCAGGACACGAGACGCTCATTCTGTGAGAAAAGTGGCTTTGTCCAGCTCCCGCCTTGTCATGGCGCTGGCTTCTGGTTTGTTGTCTCACCTGAGATGGTGTGAATGGTGAATGGGAGGACGTGGGCGCCAGGCTGCAGCTCATGCAAACTGAGAACCGAAAAGTGAGTTTTCTGACGTCTACCCTGTGGAGGTGGATCCAAAGGCAGGGAATTGCCTAGTGAGACAAAGGATGCTCAAAAGGTGGCAGAAAGCCAGGAAAGGCACGTGCAGGAACTTGACCTTGAAACCCCAGTAGTACCATGCTTGGACCAGTTTTTCTGATAGCTTCTCTCTCAGGGCAAGTTGACATTTTCACAGTCCTTCCACTTTTATTGAACCATTTCTAATTTTATTGGGTAAGACTCTCCCTTGTCTTGAGTTCAAATAACTATCAAGTACAGATAACTGGGTCTGCCCGCCTCACCCTCTGGTATACTTCAGTGAGAAAAAAAATCAAATTAAGCAGGTGACTGGGAAGAGCTTCTTTGTGAAGTGCTCACTCGTCCCAGCCGCTGAAGGCTCCCCAGCTTTCCCTGGTGGGTCACCCCTTCTTCCCGTCTCTGCCAGCAGTTTGTGTAAGGATAATACCCCTACTCTAGTACTCTGGCTAAAGTTCCGGGAGATCCGTGGTTCAGTCTGGCCCAGTACAGCATTCCACATACTTCCTCTCTCCCTGACAACTGAGACCTAGACCTTGGATGTGTGCCGCCAGAACAGACTCGCAGCTCTTGGCCTTTCACTGCCGTGGCTGTCGGGTAGGACATCAGCCTGGAGCCGCTGCTGACCATTCTGGCACTCCTTGGAAAGGAGGTACTCAAGCATGGAGCTGGCACAGAAGGAAGGGGCACTGAGAGAGACAGTCCTAAGAGCCCTTGATGCCCGGAACCAGCTGTACCGGAAGCTTGTGCGACATCGGGATCTCTGTCCTTTACGCCAATACGATCACGTTCATATTAAAAATCCATTTGAGTTGTTGTAGTCATTTGTAACCAAAGCAACCCTGAATAATTTGGTTGCTTAAAGAGTCAATTTGTCAGTGTAAAGGGCCAGCGTTGTGCGCTGGGCTAAGCTGCTGTCTGTAACGCTGGCATTCCACATCAGAGTGCCGGTTTGAGTCCTGCTTGCTCTGCTTCTGACCCAGCTAGCTGCTATTCTGGGCTCTTGGCTTCAGCCTGGCCCAGACCTAGACATTGTGACCATTTGGGGAGAGAACCAGCAGATGGAAATTCTCTCTCTGTAACTCTGCTTTTCAAGTAAATAAATCTAAAAAATTATCAGTACAGATTTTCTTCTAATAATCTGTCTCTACCACACATTTAGAGCACCTTTATCTTGATGTCCAGATGAAAAACGTTGGCTTTCCTTTTTTTTTTTTAAAGATTTATTTATTTATTTGAAAGTCAGAGTTACACAGAGAGAGGAGAAGCAGAGAGAGAGAGGTCTTCCATCCAGTGGTTCACTCCCCAGCTGGCTGCAACAGCCAGAGCTGAGCCTATCTGAAGGCAGGAACCAGGAGCTTCTCCCAGACCTCCCATGCAGGTGCAGGGGCCCAAGGACTTGGGCCATCTTCTACTGCTTTCCCAGGCCATAGCAGAGAGCTGAATTGGGAGTGGAGCAGCTGGAACTGGAACTGGCATCCATCTGGGGTGCTGGCACTGCAGGCGGCAGCTTTACCTGTTATGCCATAGCGCTGGTGTCGGCCTTATTTCTACACAAATGTGTATTCATCCCCTCCCCCGCTGCCCACTTCCACACATGAACACCGCAAGGTAAGGAAAAATGGAGCCAATGTGTCAGAGATTTACTTCATCTTGGGTTCTTTCTTTCCAAAGAAAAATGACCTTTTTAGAATTTGATGAGAAATAAAAACATACTTTTTTCCTATATTTTTTGGTTTATCCAGCTTTTCTGTTTGTAATTGTTCATTTTATGTGTTAACTTGATTGTGCTAGGGATGCCCACATAGCTAGTGAAGCCTTATTACTGAGTGTGCCCGTGAGGGTGTCTCTGGCAGGGAGTCGGTAGACTGAGGAAGGAAGAGCACCATCCCGACATGGGTGGGCATCATGCCGTCTCACTGAGAGCCTGGTAAAACAAAAATCTGGAGGCAGAGTGAATTCACTTTCCCTCTTGCACTGGTCCACCTGTGTTTTCCTGCTCTTGGATGTCAAAATGCCTAGCTTGCCTTTGTTTTGTTTTTGTTTTCAAAGATTTTATTTATTTATTTGAGAGGTAGAGTTACAGACAGTGAGAGGGAGAGACAGAGAGAAAGGTCTTCCTTCCACTGGTTCACTCCCCAAATGGCCGCAACAACCAGAGCTGTGCCTATCCAAAACCAGGATCCAGGTGCTTCTTCCTGGTCTCCCATGGGAGTACAGGGGCCTAAGGACTTGGGCCATCCTCTGCTGCTTTCCCAGGCCACAGCAGAGAGCTGGATTGGAAGAGGAGCAGCCGGGACTAGAACTGGCGCCCATATGAGATGCCGGCACCGCAGGTGGAGGATTAACCTACTGTGCCACAGCGCTGGCCCCCTAGCCTGCCTTTTGAACTCTATAACTTACCCCAGGGGCCCCCTGATTTTCTCAGGCTTTCCAACTCAGCTGGGAGTCCCACCATACACTCTCCTGGTTCCCAAGCCTTTGGGCTTAGACTGAATATTCACACCAGAAAACAGAAAATATTCTGTTTTCTGGCTTTTTGACAGCAGATTGTATATGCACTTTACGTCCAATAAACCACAAAGTTAATGTTGATACAGGAAAAACTAGAAGAAAAGAAGACATTTCAGAGCATCAAAGACAAATGTTCTGCTCTTCAAATCAATGTGTCATATGCTTATATTTGTAGTTTCCAGGGTTCCCTTTTGTGTCTTGATCATTTTGTAATGTTGTGGAAACACAGCTAGAGAACCAGATTGCTTATATATATGGGTACAGTACTTTATTTATTTTCATTTTATTTTCCAGAGAGAGAGAGAGAGAGAGAGAGAGAGAGAGACTCAAGGAGACAGAGATCTTCCACCTGCTGGTTCACTTCCCAAATGCGTGCAGCAGCCAGGGCTGGGCCATGCTGAATCCAGGAGTCAGGAACTCTGTCTGTGTCTCACACGTGGGTGGCAGGGGCCCAAGTCTTTGAGCCATTACCTGCGGCCTTCCAGGCTGTACATTAGCAGGAAGCTGGATAAGAAGTGGAGCCAGGACTTGAACCAGACATTCTGATATGGGATGTGGGTATCCCAAGTTGTGTCTTCACTTCTGTGCCAAAAGCCTGCCCCAAGTACAGCACTTTGAATGAAGTATTTCCTCTAAAGTAAATTTAGATTTAGTGAAGTGACTTGTTTCCTTTAATGTAACATTGCCATTAAAGATTAACATAGTAAGGTCTGATTTATGATTAGAAGATAAAGGACCATTAACACAAGGCATCAAACCTAAAAGATGAAATGGAGTACAGTGATTTATGTTGTTGCTTGACAAGAAATCATAAATTCTTGCAGAAGAAGAGAGTTGCAAGTCAGTAGAATAACAATACTTCCATTAAATGTGTGCTTATATCTCTGCATTTGTCCTAGAATCATCATACGCAAGAGAGATCAAAAGTGAAATCTGAAGAATAAAGCCACAAATGTTAGGAAAAGGCATATAAAACAAAGTAGTTGGGGCTGGCGTTGTGGCATAGTGAGTTAAGCTGCCACCTGCAATGCTGGCATCCCAAATGAGCGCCCCTTCAAGTCCTGGCTGCTCCGCTTCTGATCCAGTTCCCTGCTAATGCCCTTGGGAAAGCAGCAGAAGATGGTCCAAGTGCTTGGAGACCCTGAAGGAGTTCCAAGCCCTGGCTTCAGCCTGGCCCAACTCTGGCCATTGAAGCCATTTGGGAAGTGAACTACTGTAGAGAAGGTCTCATTCTTTCTCTCTGTCTTTCCCTCTCTGTCTGTACTGTGCCTTTCAAATAAATAAATACATCTTTAAAAACCTCAAAATCCCAAATAGTAAAGTAGCTAACCCTGTGCTGATCCCACAACACTTGGCTGCACCAAGCAGGGGAAAATGGCTTCCTCTCTTCTAGTCTTCCTGACTTCCGTCCTTCCATCCATCTTTTCTTTCTCTCTCTCTCTTCCCTCCCTCCCTCCTTCCTTCCCTCCTTCCTTCCTTCCTTCCCCTCTCTCTTTCTTTCTTTGAAAGGCAGAGTTACACACACACACACACACACACACACAGAGAGAGAGAGAGAGAGAGAGAGAGAGAGAGATCTTCCATCTACTGGTTCATTCCCCAAATGGCCACAACAGCCAGGGCTGGGCCAGGCCAAAGCCAGGAGCCAAGAGCTTCTTCTGGATCTCTCAGGTGGGTGCAGGGGCCTCAACTCTTGGGCCATCTTGCACTGCTTTCTTAGACAGTTAGCAGGGAGCTGGATCAGAAATGGAGCAGCTGGGACTCGAACCTGCAGCCACATGGGTTGCTGGTGTTGCTGGCAGGCAGCAGCTTTACCCACTGTGACACAATGTTGGCCCCTCTTTTGATGTTTAATTGAACAACATTCACTCTGTGACTCGTTGAACATAATGCTATTTAGGTGCCTTTTCATGTCACCTTGAAATGTGTTTCCGTAATTCCAAAGTAAAAATTTGCTCTTTTTTATTTTTGAAGCTTTATTTTTTATTTACTTGAAAGGCAGAGTTACAAAGAGGAGAGGACACACACACACACACACACACACACAGATTGAGAGAGAGAGACTGAGACTCTTCCATCTGCTGGTTTACTTCCCAAATGGCCACAGTGGCCTGAGCTGGGCTAGGCCAAAGCCAGGAGCCAGGAGCTTCTTCTGGGTCTCCCCCATGGGTATAGGGGCCCAAGCACTTGGTCTGTCTTCTGCTGCTTTCCCAGGAATGTTAGCATGGAGCTGGATCAGAAGTGGAGCAGCCAGCTCTCGAATCAGCACCCATATGGGATGCTGGCATCACAGGCAGAGGCTTAACCTTCTAACCCACAATGCCAGCCCCTTAAACTCACTCTTAATTACTTAACCTCTTAATTCTACAACTCTGCCATAGCCATTTTCTTCCTTTTTTAAGATTTATTTTATTTATTTGAAAGGCAGAGTTATAGAGATGAGAGAGAGAACTTCCAGGTGCTGGTTCACTCCCCAAATGACCTCCATGTGCAGGTCTCCCATGTGTACTTTCCCAGGTGCATTAGCAGGGAGCTAGATGAAAAGTAGAGCAGAAGGGACTTGAAATGGTGCCCATATGGGATGCTGGCATTGTTGGCAGTTGCTTTACACACCATGGCACAACACCAGCCCCAAGGAATGCAGCTTTAATGGACTGAAGACTGGGATTTAGGATTCTATGTACCTTAGGTAGCTAGATTGCTCAGCTGAGAAAGGGGCAAGACTTAAAAGGGGGAAGATGCTTATTACTCTAATGCAGTAATGCGACATCTGGGCTTCTGAGCGGCTTGTTTGATCACTGCATCTCCAAAAATGGGGATCCTGGGATTCAGTATTCTGGACTCGCAGGAAGAAAAGGATGGAGGGTGAGAGGAAGCAGGTGCAGGTGTGTGTGTGGGGGGGTCCATGTATAACTGATACGTTTTCCTTTCTGCAGGGGAAATAGTCAGTGTCCCCAATGTCGCACATAATACGATAATGTTCCCTGACTAAAATTAGGAACTTGTTTTTATGTTAGGAATTTATAATTTCCTAATTGCTGTTGTTGTTGTTACATAAACAAGCAGATGTGCTTTTAAATTAGATTTGCCTTATAAACAAATGGGTATCTCAAGTTCAATCCAATTTTTTTCTGAGTGCCTTATGTATGAAGGTATTTTAATTTTGTTTAGTGTAAGAAATATGCTATATGCAATTAAATTTTTCTGTGATTACATATTTCATAACTTCCAGAGGTTTTGACCAAACAATGATTTTAGTAAATATTACTTAAGTATTTATAAAAATGATATTTAATTTATTTCCTCTAAAATGGGTCATTTTTGAAGTAGAAATGTGTTTATAATTTAGGCACAATATGCTGTTTATGCAGCAATTTCCCAAAAATAATCAATATGCATTTTTTCATTTACCTCTTGCTGCCTAGCAAACTACCTTGAAACTTAGTGGCGGGTTAAAGCAATGTCATGGTTTGGATGTGGTTTCTTCAAGGCATCATATGCTGGAAGCTTAGTCTCTCCTGTGGTGATGTTGGGAGGGGGCGGGACCTCCCAGGGGTGGAGCCTGGTAGGAAGTAATTCAGTACCTGGGGGTACCGCCCTGAGGAAAGATGATGCCTGTCTTGTGGGAGTGAGTTGGGTCTCACAGGAATGGGTTGGTCCACAAGAGCAGGTGGTTATAAAGTGAGTTCAGGGTCTCGAAAAAGTCCTGTATTGTTATTTTTTGTCACTACTTCCCTGGGTCGGGGAAAAAAGAAAGGGAGAGAACGATCCAACATGGGAAGTGAGATACACAGCAGACCCATAGAATGGCAGATGTCCTAAACAGCACTCTGGCCTCAGAATCAGCCCTTAAGTCATGCGGATCTGGCTGAAATGCCCATGAGAGTATTTCAGGCAAGGAAAGCCAAGACACTCTGGGGAAAAAAAAAAAAACCTAAATGAAAGATCTCCACAAGTGAGATCCCAGTGGAAAGAATGGGTCATCAAAGAAGGAGGTACCTTTCTCTGAAGGGAGGAGAGAACTTCCACTTTGACCATGGCCTTGTCTAAATATGATCAGAGTCAGTGAACTCAGGGGGCTTCCATAGCCTTGGCAACTCATGACAAGAGCCTAGGGTGATTACTGATGCCATAAACAAGAGTGTCAATTTGTTAAGTCAACAACAGGAGTCACTGTGCACTTACTCCCCATGTAGGATCTCAGTCCTTAATGTGCCATACATTGTGATTTAATGCTGTAACTAGTACTGAAACAGTATTTTTCACTTTGTGTTTCTATGTGGGTGCAAACTGTCGAAATCTTTACTTAATATATGCTAAACTGATCTTCTGTATATAAAGAGAATCGAAAATGAATCTTGATGTGAATGGAAGGGGAGAGGGAGCGGGAAAGGGGAGGGTTGTGGGTGGGAGGGAAGTTATGGGGTGGGGGAAGCCAATGTAATCCATAAGCTGTACTTTGGAAATTTATATTCATTAAATAAAAGTTAAAAAAAAAAAGTGAGTTCCGCTTTTTCGGCTCGCTCCTATGCTTCCTCTCTGACTTCTCTCTCACAGGTGCTCCTGCCATGTCTTGAGGCCTTCGCATGAAGCCAATGCTGGCACCATGCTCATGGACCCCTGGAGCTGTGAGCTAGGGACACCTTTAAAGTGTCCAGCCTCAAGGACTTTGTTATAGCAACACAAAAACATTAGGACAAGCAACCACCCGCAGTTGTCTCCCATGATTTCGTGAGTTGGGAATTTCGCCAGGAATGGAGACACGGCTCCTCTCTGTTTCACTCTATAGCTCTTGCGCCTGGAATGTCCAAAATGGCTTATTCCCTCACATGCCCGCCACTTCAGCCGGGATGGCTTGAGTGGTGGGGTCTGGTCACTGTGCTCAACTGGGGTCATTGTAAGTCTGGGACTCTGGTTCTGTCTGCGGTTGGGTTCCTTGTTCTCGTCATGTAGTACCAGAACCTCTCTTTCTCCACGCGGCCCTCCTGTGGAGTCTTTCCAGCCAAGTAGCCCTACTCTGTAAGAAGTTCAGAAACTTGAGTGGGAACTGACACACGTTCATTTTTGCCACCTTCTGTCGGTTAAATACTTCACAGGGTAGTCTGACTTCAGTGTTGGCAGGGATCACACAAGGGGATGAATACCGGAAGTGCGGTTCATCAGGGGTGGGGTAACTGTGGAGAGGAGCTAGGACAAGACGTGTCTCTTGACAATGCCACTTCCTGGATCCTCAACTGTATACCCGAGTGTTTCTCAAGATGTGTGCTTTGTTTCTTAATCCAAGGCTTAAGAAATGCTTCTTAGAAAAAGCACTGGTGTAATAAATTTGGGAGACAGTACAAACTATAAGACCTTCTGTTGGTCTTGTTGGTGCACTGAAAAAGTAAAGATTTTGCAGTATAAAAATCTGTTTACTTGTTTAACCCAGCATTTTCCAATCATTTAAGTGCATGGAACTGTCTGGTGTTTAGTAATACTTGTGTAATGAAATTTATCACAAGGTCATTTTTCACAAAACCCACACTGCATTTCCAACAAAGTGGGTTTTTCCACCAAAGGAACATTGGGAAACACTGGTCTGTCATGTGTTGGCCTAAATAAACACACAGAGAGATTCTCCAAAGACAATGAATTTATTTGGGAATGGCAGAGCTTGGCACTGGGAATATACTTATTTGTGTGTGTGTGTGTGTGTTTAAAGATTTATTTACTTTATTTGAAAGGAAGAGCCACAGAGAGGCAGAGAGAGAGAGAGAGAGAAAGGGAAAGTGAGATCTTTCATCCGCTGGTTCACTCCCCAAATGGCTGAAACAGCAGGAGCTGCCTTGATCCAAAGCCAAGAGCCAGGAGCTTCTTCCAGGTCTCCCACGTGGGTGCAGGGGCTCAAGGACTTGGGCCATGTTATACTGCTTTCTCAGGCCACAGCAGAGAGCTGGATCAGAAGTGGAGCAGCCAGGACTTGTACTGCTGCCCATATGGGATGCAGGCACTGCAGGAGGTGGCTTTACCCACTATGCCAGAGTGCCCACCCTGTGAATATACTTGTGAGAATGACTATAGGAATATTCAAAGAGCAAAAGGCAGAAAAAGGATTTTAAAGATAAATTAAGGAATATATATAAATTGTGACAAAGATCATTGGTTATCTGGGCTTATTGCAGTTTGTGAGTTGGTGGAGTCAGGCAAGAGTTCTTATGCATCTGGCTGTCCTTGTGATGCACGTAGCAAGCTGCAGGCTGGAAAGTGCTTGGCAAAAGGTCATGTTACAGGCGTCTGTGCACGGCAGCCCTTTGGGAATTCCTTGTAATAGGTGTTACCATAACATGTGTGCATGAGGGGTCTCCTCTCTTCCCAACATCTTGCCTTTATCTATTTCTTTATTTTTCAAAAGGTTTGACACATGTCTCTTCAATTTGATTCTGATGATTTTCACATTTATATAGAGGAGTATAATAGTCCCTCCTTATTTATGGTTTTGTTTTATCTCCTTAGTCATGGTTTCAGTTACCTGTGGTCAACTGGGATCCAAAAAATATTAAATGGAAGATTAAAAAATAGACAACTTATGTTCTGATTTATGCTTGGTACTGAGAAGTGTGAAGCAATTTCACACTGTCCCATTCTCTGCCGCTTTGGTCATGAATCATCCCAGCGTGCAGCGTTGGCACTCAGTATCCACTACCTGCCCATGAGTCGTTTGGCAGCCACTATCTGATTGACTGCCATGGTGTCACAGTGTTTGTCTTCAAGCGATTCTTATATAATAGCCCCAAAGGGTAAGAGTAGTGGTGCTGGGAATTTGAATATGCCAAAGAAAAGCCACAAAGTCTTTCCTTTAAGTGAAATGGTGGAAGATCTTGACTTCATAAGGAAAGAAGGAAATCATATGCTGAAGGTGTTACCATCTATGGTAAGGACAAAATAGTATATATAGGGTTTGGTACTCTCTGCAGCTACAGGTATCACCTGGGGACCTTGGGAGGTATCCCCTACAGATGAGGGCTACTCTATATCTGAGCTCTCGGTGGTCCCCCAGCTCTGCTTGGGATCCAGTTCCCTGCTAACGTGCCTGGGAAGGCAGCAGATGGATCAAGTACTTATGCCCTTGCCTGGATGGCATTCTAGTCTCCTGGCTTCTTCCTAGCTCAACCCAGACCATTGTGGCCATTTGAGGGAGTGAATCAGGGATGGAAGATCTTTTTGTCCCTGTCTCTTTCTTTCACTTTGCCTTTCAAATAAATAGAATAAATCTAAAAGGAAGGCAGAAGTATGAACAGCAGGCGCCCAAGTGTAGGGTGTTCAGTGAAGGAGCTTAATGATGATTAAGTTGGCTATGGGGAGGCCTAATTTAATGCTACTTTGTGGCTACTAAGGAACCTCAGTCTCTGATCTTGGTGACTGGTGTGAATATGCGCAAGGAAGAATCGGGGTGAGGGAGATACAGGAGTTGGGTTCCTAAAGGGCACAGCTGCAAATGACTCGTGGTGCCAGGGAGCAAGCCACGGAAAAGTGAGCTCAGCACTTGGGGATGGTGTGGGAGACGCGATCTCCAGGAGGGAGGGAGGAAGCTCCCCAGCACCACCAACCCATTCTCCTAGGACCTAGCCCGGGAATAGCTAGCTGAATCTGAAAACGTCCTCGGCAAGTGAGCGTCCTACCCGGGGTTACCGCAGGTCTTCCTAAACCCTGATTTCAGAGCTCTAAGGACTTTGAGAGTAGCTAGCAAAGGAGAAGCCCCTTTTCATTCTAGTCCGCAGTAAGCAGCAGCATCGCACAGAAACCCGCTAAGAACGAGGTCTCCAGTGGGGAGGAACGCACCTTGCAGAGAGTCAGCAATCTCCGTTGAGAAATCAATGATTAACATAAGAGTGGGAATAAGAGAGGGAAGAGATGTATAATTTGGGACATGCTCAAGCTGACTTGCCCCAAATGGTAGAGTTAAAAACATAGCAGGGGATTCCAATTCAATCCCATCAAGGTGGCATGTACCAATGCCATCTCACTATTCCAAGTGATCAATTTCAGTTCACAATTGATCATAATGAAAGGACTAAGAGTCAAAGGGAGCACATAAACAAGTCTAGTACCTGCTAACACTAACTGATGGAATAAATAAAGGGGAGAGTGATCCAACATGGGAAGTGAGATACTCAGCAGACTCATAGAATGGCAGATGTCCTAAATAGCACTCTGGCCTCAGAATCAGCCCTAAAGGCATTCGGATCTGGCTGAAAAGCCCATGAGAGTATTTCAGGCATGGAAAGCCAAGACACTCTGGCAAAAGATCTCTGCGAGTGAGATCCCAGTGGAACAAACAGGTCTTCAAAGAAGGAGGTACCTTTCTCTGAAGGGAGGAGAGAACCTCCACTTTGACTATGAGCTTGTCTAAACAAGATAAGAATCGGAGAACTCAGAGGGCTTCCATAGCCTTGGAAACTCATGACCGGAGCATAGGGAGACTACTAATGCCATAGACAGGAGTGTCAATTGGTAAAGTCAACAACAGGAGTCACTGTGCACTTACTCCTCATGTAGGATCTCTGTCCTTAATGTGCTGTGTATTGAGATTTAATTCTATAACGAGTACTCAAACAATATATTTCACTTTGTGTTTTTATGGGGGTGCAAACTGTTGAAATCTTTACCTAATGTATACTAAACGGATCCTCTGTAAAAAAAAAAAAAAAAAAAAGAAAAAAGAAATTGTCAACTCCCAACTTGACTCTCACTGGGATTAAACATGACAATAGGTCTGATCTGATTTCATCATCATTTAAAAAAAATCATCTATTATTTTTCACTTTTTGTTTTTGTGTGAGCAAACTGTTGAAATCCTTACTTAATGTATACTAAGCTGATCTTCTGTATATTAAGATAATCGAAAATGAATCTTGATGTGAATGGAAGGGGAGAGGGAGTGGGAAAGGGGAGGGTAGTGGGTGGGAGGGATGGTATGTGGGGGAAGCCATTGTAATCCATAAATCGTACTTTGGAAATTTATATTCATTAAATAAAAGTTAAAAAAAAAGAAAATGAAAATGAAAAAAAAAAGATATGAAGGAATGGGGCACTGAGTTGTCTTTTCATAATGTTCGTTGAGTGGAATTTTACAGCGGAGCGCAACATGTGGGGAATTCTTCCCTTTCAGAAGCTGGAAACGTTTAAAGAATGTGGTCGGGCTGGCATGGGTACAGGCAGAGGCCGGGCTTGCAGAGGAAAAGCTGAGGGAGCAGCAGCACAAATTGCGGTCTTCCCCAATCAGCCTCCGCGGACAGGGCCCCCGGCACGACCTGCAAGACACTTTCTGCAGGGTCCCAGCTTCCGCGCATGCTCAAAGCAGGGCCTGGCGCCAGAAGAGGTCCCTGAGCTTCCACGACAGTCTTCCAGGCCCCGCCCTTCCTCAGGCTGAAGGAGGAGGAGCGTCGTGCGCGCTCGCGAGGGTGTGAGCGCTGGGGCTCCGCCCCTCAGCCTGTGCCTCCGGGTCTCGCCCACCGCCTGGCCCCGCCCACACACCTCTGCCCCGGACCCATTTCCAAGCCCCGTGGGATGCGCCGCGCAGTCGGGGCCCAGGGCGCGAGCGCACGTCGGCGCGCGCACGTCGGCGCGCACCCGCCCCGACGCCAGGAGGAGGCCCCGCCCCCCGCCCCGCCCCCGCCGGCCTGCCCTGCTGCTACCCTGCGGGCGCGGAGAACACGGGCATCCGTGCGCGCGCGCGTTACGAAGCCATGGAAATCCCCGGCAGCCTGTGCAAGAAAGTCAAGCTGAGCAATAACGCGCAGAACTGGGTGAGTGGGGCCAGGGGACGACGGAGCGAGGAGCGGAGGCTGCCCCGGGCGGCAGCTCGTGTGGGGGCTGCTGCCTCCCTCGCGCCTCCTTCCTCTGCATCCTCCCGGGAGCGCGAGGGGATGGGTACCGGGCCGCGCCGCTGCCAGCTGGGCAGAGGGCGGCTCTGGGCTGCGCACTGCGGCCCGCACAAGACCTGAGGGAGAATCTTGCACCCGCGGGCTGGCGGCTGCGGAAAGCTGCCCCCGGGGCGAAGGGGCGCCTGCATCCTCGGGAGTGGCCCGGAGCTCCGCAGAGGCGGCGGGGGCGGGCCCCTGCCCGGTGTGCCTGCTTTTTCTTGACTCCGCGGGTGCTATTGGCCGGCTCCTTCTCCGTGTCTTTCCGTGTCTGAGTTTCCGTGTGAAGGCAGAGCACCCAACAATGTGGCCATTCACAGCTGAGACTGCTCTGAACTGAGGTTCTTTGTGTGTGTGTGTGTGTGTGTGTGTGTGTGTGTGAAATAACAGCTTTGGGGACTGGGTTCCTGGTGGCAGCGAGGTGTGGGGAGATGAATGGTTTATAACGTTCTGCATCGACTGCCGTTGGCGGTGTTGGTCAAGGTCTGTGTCCTCGGAAGGCTACTTCCTTTTCCTTAATTACTGTCTGAGCAGAAACAGCTAAGTTTGTTAGAGCATTGTGGGGGTGTGGGGACGGCGTCCAATTTTGGAGGCTGGAAAGACGCTCGTTTTGGATTTAGATGAGAATTGTTATTTCACAGTGCAGCCGAATCGTGAGGTTTCAACGCAGTTGTGCAAAACAATCGTCACTTGCTGATGATGAGTCAAGGGGGGGGGGAGGAAGCTATTTCAGGCTTTCGAATTTCCGTGTCTGTTGCTAAGATCAAGGATTCTCCGGAATTCCTTTCTCCTTTTAGTTATTGAATGCCTCTAACAAAGGTGTGGAGGAGATAACAGGGGGATTCGCACAGTGGACAGGGCTCTGGACTCCTGGCCTGGGCTCTGGCCCCAGCTTTGCCGTTGACTGTCTGTGTGATCTTGCATAAAGACACTGACTACCTTGAACATCAGCTCGCTTAAGGATGTTGTAGGATGTCCTTCCCTGGCTTGTTTTGATGAGCAAAGCAGATAATGAATTCCAAAGTGCAGTGAAATCATTGCTTTAAACCTCGGACTTAGTCTTGCTCTTGCTACTTGGAAGTATTTTGGGGTACTTACAGATAGTTTTTATTGTGACTCACTTATTCCATTTGTCAAATCAGTGCATATTCTGCGTGGAGACCTGTGCTCGAAATGGAGATGAAAAATGCGGACTTAGTGCTTGCCTTCCGGTTGCTTATGGTTGTAAATGGCATTTGTTAGACGATGAATGTGTCTTTATGGGGCCACCGTGAATGGCTTAAGACAGAAGTTTTATTGTAATTTAGAGGAGGCATTAGTTTGTCCTGGGTGTTTTGAGAGGATCTCCGGATTTCTGAAGCAGAGGGGAGCTGTGTGAATGAGTGCTGGGAATAGGAATTACTGAATTTTTTTTTTTAACTCCAAGAACAATGAAGAGACTTGTTTGACGGCTATGGACTTTTTGCTGCAGAGTGGAGATAAGGATGAATAGGTAGGGTGGGGTAGGTTATGCAACTGGAAGGCTGCAGAGTTAAGACTTGATTCTGTGGGAGATTTTTGCCAAGGCTTGAATGTTAAATTTTCTGAGCCTCAGAAGTCTTTTGTTTTCCCAAATAGAACTCCCACCATCTCTCTCACACACTTGGGTCAACCTATAGGAGTGTGAAGTTCCCATCCCCGGGTAAATTGGTAATGCAGGAAGAGAGCCCGGATGTGGGATGTGGCAGTCCTGGAGACCAGGAGTGAGACCAAAATCTGAACGAATAGATGTGAAGCATGCCTAACCCTGAGCCCTGTTTCAGGCGTGCTTGTTATTAATTCATCCAGAGTGAGTGGGTGGAGCTCTGGCTAAGGTGGCAATGGGAGTAGAAGAGTGGAGAGTGAACCAACGGCAAAGGAAGACCTTTCTCTCTGTCTCTCTCTCTCACTGTCCACTCTGCCTGTCAAAAAAAAAAAAAATAATATTTAAGGAAGAGGAAGGAGGACCTGATGCAATTTAGGGAATGAAGAGAAGAGCGTTACAAGATGACCCTCAGTTTTGATTCCTTAACTCGCTGGAGTTTTACATTTCCGAGGTGGGTATCCTAAGAGCAAGGACCCTGGAGCCTGTTGCTTGGCTCGAATCTAGGCTCCGCTTATCATTACATACATAACCTTTGGCTAGTCCTGAGTTTCTCCGTGCTACCCCTCTGCTCATCTGTAAGATGGAGATCATGCCCACTGGGGATATTGTGACGATTAAAGGGGTTAGCGCTTAGCCTTACTGTTACACTCTTTATCACAGTCAGTGCCTCCATTTTACAGATGAAGAAACTGAGGCACAGAGATGTCTTATAGCTTATGGTATCACCCAAGACATATGGGTATCTCAGGTTTCATGATTATGGCCTTCTGTCATTGAGCCAGTTTCAACGGCAAGCTGGTGTTTGTCTCTCAAATGGTATGCACTGGGCAGTAGCTAGTGGAAATTTTCTGTTCCCAAATTCCAGTGGTTGCCACTAGGAGGCACTCATGAGCTTCTGCAATAAGCTTCAATCCACATGATTGCCAAGGATAGACTTCCAAAATCCTGTCAAAGTAGGGATGGTAGGGGCCCAAAGGTATTGAGAGGGCTTCTGATTTTTGTAATTGAAACATGGGTTGCCTCTGTTCAGGTCTCCACTGAGACACAGCTTTCTTTCAGATAGCCTCATAGATCAGAGCTAGCAAGATGTGTAGATATAGAATATGTGTTTTCCAAAAATCCAAATAAACCAAATGCTGGTGTGGATAGCCAAATGTTATTTCCTTTTTTTTTGTTTTAAATTTAACTTATTTATTTTCACTTTATTTGAAATGCAGAGAGGCAAAGACAGATTTTTCCATCTCCTGATTCACTTATCAAGCACCCACCACAGTTAGGGCTGGGCCAGGCCAAATCCAGAAGCCTGGAACTGAGCCTTGGTCTCCTGCATGGGTGGCAGGGACCCGACTGTTTGCGCAGGATGTGCATCAGCAGGAAGCTGGAATCAGGAGTGGAGCTGGGACTAGAACTCAGACCCTCCGATGTGAGATGTAGGTGTTCCTGGTGGCATCTACATTGCTGTGTCAAATGCCCACTGCAGTAGTTAACTTTAGTTGCTTGTGAAATATTGTGGGTGGCTCCTGCCCAGTTATTTCCTAGGAATGTCACCATGTGGGCAGCCCCTTGGATCTTTGCTGGATTCTGTGAGTCACCGTTGCATTCAAGTCAGTCCTATCCGTTTCACATATTATCAGAACATCACAGATACAGAGTGTAATGTTACACTTGAGAACCGCAGCAAGTCCAAACTCCTCCTCCTGCCCAAATTGTGACAGTAAGAAGGTCAGTTCAGATAATCCTGTAGTAGCACCATCAGTGTAAAATTGAGTCCTTCCCATGGGAAAGCAAAATGCAGTTGGCTTTTTTTCTGACATTGAAATAGAGAAGAAAGCGCTGGCAAGCACAGTCATCGAGTAGCAGTCTGCTGGAGCCTGCTGTGTTTTCTGGATGGTCAAAGCCGTATCCGGGGGTGCTGAGGCTGTGGGCAGTGCAACTTGGCAGCCGCTTGTGAGTCTTCAGGGGCCATGCTGCTTTCTCACTGGCCACACAGGGCCATTGTACAGATGCTTCCTTGGTACCAGCACCCTCCTGGCAATCTCTGCTTGCCCACCAGGTCCTCTCCATTGTTTTGCTACACCAGTGGCTTCTGAGAGTTCTAATGGCTCCTATTTAGTGTGTCCAGTCTGGCCTGAGGATGGACTTCACTGCTCTTTCACAGTATTAGGTGTGGGAAGCAATCCCTAGTCAGTCATAATATCCATTCCAGTCATTTGCTTAGATTTGTCAAGTGTGTTCAGAATTTCTAATCTTTATCCGAACATTCACCTCATTCCCATCGACTGTTGGCATTTCCTTATCCTCCCAACCTAACTGTAGCTCCCATTCTCCCAAGTTTGCCACCAGGCTTTGGAATCTCAGTGCACTAGGCCCCTGTGTCAAGGAGTCCCCCATAGACTGCCTCTCCCTGACCTGGACGTTTTTCCCTTGTGTGCCTGTGTAGCCTCCCAGCTGAAGGTCAGGCCAGGGAGAGAGCCTTGCCTGTCTGGTAATCTTTAACCATGCGATTGCCCCAGGTGCTTCTCCAGTACAGAACCTCCTTGCAGTTTGTGCCTTTTGGCTTTTAAAGTTCCTCCAAACAGAAAAATGCAGCAGATTTGCTTGGGACCCTCTAAGGTCGGGGTGGGGGTGGGGGGTGTGGGCAGCAGTAGGTCTCACTGGTCCATCCCCTTTCATCATGTTGCGGCAGCATCATAGGGCACCCTCAGTCTGTCCCATTCATCTATTTCTGTGCTGTGAAGATGAGCTGTTTGACCCCAGTTTCTTCTTACTGTGTTAATGTCTCGGATATCAGTGATACCCATACTGAAAAAGTTGAGATGGCAAATCAGATGAGGCTTCTGGAGTCACATGGAGGACCTGTGCAGAAGGGAGGCTCCCTTAATCAGAACATTTATCGTGGCCTAGGTAATGGGCATATTCAGTGGGTGAATGTTACAGTCACCTTAGAGCTGCTGCCACATTACGGGCGTCGGCAGCCTCATCTGAGGTGCACGGCCCCCAGATAAACACACTCCACTGTGGCTTTAATCCAGCCCACTGGGCTGGCTGGGGGTGTGAGTGTGAGTGTGTGTGTGTGTGTGTGTTAGACAGACATACAGACAGACAGGCATAGACTAACAGACACAGATAGCTGCCTGCGACTGTTCACTAGTGAGCTGTGGGTCTTGTGCTAGCCTAAACAGGTTCTGTTCTGCAGCATTTGAAACCAGGGCTACTGCTCCTAAGTAAGCTAGTCTCAGAACCCCTTTTTGCTGGGCCTCAGGGAGCTGATGATATGTTCTACACGGTTAGAAAAGGCCTTCATTCTCTAGTTGTAAGGGTTTCTTGATTTTGCCCTTTCTTTTCACTGAATACGTACTTTTCTTTTTTTAAAGATTTATTTATTTATTTGAAAGGCAGAGTTACACACACACACACACACAGATATCTTATCTTCCATCTCATGGTTTACTCCCCAAATAGCTGCATTGGGCAGGGCTGAGCCAGGGCGCAGCCTGAAGCTAGGAGCTTCATCTAGGTCTCCCATGTAGGTACAGGGCCTCAAGCACTTGGGCCATCACCCCTTTTTGGGTGACTTTCAGGCTGAATTCCAACAGACCAATATCTGACCTTGATCCAGGGGCAGTGTTCCCCTTTCATTTTAGCCATTGCAGATAACCACAATGCAAGAATTGAGTGTTTATCTGGTTCTTGTTAATTTGCATTTCCTTTTGTATTTAGTGAACCAACTGGGATTCGACTCCATCTCTAAATCCCATTGCCAGCTTTCCCTGAGTGACAGTTGCAGCCCTGCTGCTGCGTACACTGCGTGGCCACCCAGCATCAGAGTTCTGCATTCCCACCTGTTTATCCTTTCTCGTCCCAGGGCTATTTTAGCAAATCCCACTTCACTGACAGAAGTTCTTGTGGGAAAACCTACTGTTTCCTGCTGCTTTCACAGCAGAGTCAGCACAGAGAACTTCTAGGACCTCAGGAGGTGTAGAGATTTCTCCCGCCAGCAAGCAAAGAATTAAGTCTGCAGTGGGCACTGCCTGGTGTTCCCTAATTCAACTCAATTCTGTTCCTATCTGGGGATAGTGACAGATCCCCCAGGTTGAGAGCCCCAGTCCCCAGTACTGCCCACTCCAGACCTAGCCTTGAGTGCAGGCCTCAGACACTCTGACTGTCCAGCTACAAGCTGGGATTCCTACCAGCCCATCCGCAAGTTCGATTAATTTGCTAGTGTGGCTCCCAGAACTTGGGAAAACACAACACTTATATTTCCCATGTATTATAGAGGATGCTTTAACTTAAAGGCTACAACTCAGCAGCCAAATGAGGAGACAGATTAAGGGGAGGTCTGCCAGGGTCCCATGGAGCTGGGGCGCACCACCTTCCTGGCACCTGCATGAATTCCTGTTTGCCTTCCTGAGGGCTCTCTTCCTGGCTGTCCAGGAGCTCTGGATCCTCTCTGTATGTTTTATAATGGCTACTTTGTTGCAGAGACATGATTGCTAATTTGCTGGGTGGAGAAGCTAAGCAAAGCTGTCCCTTCAAATTCTTCATTAGTCCTTTCTGGAATGAGTAGGGTCTCATGACCTCTGGCCTGCCTTGCACAGAGAGTCATGAGCCAGGAACTGTGGAGGAGAACTGAAGTATGTACTTGTTTGCCATAATTACTGTGTCTGACGAGGCAGGCAGGATCTGTCACCATGCAATGATTTCCTCATTTACCTGTTTCTAATCAGTCACTTTGGCTGAAATGTTCTTCTTTCATTGTATCCCCAGGGTCTAGAAGGGATCTATCCACAAATAATGAAAGAGTAAGTAGTTGGAGTTCATGGCTTTCTTCTAGGAATCTCTTGGTGCCAGGGTTCCCAGATTGAGGTTGTCCAGGAACCCTCCCATTGAAGGTTTTGATATACGTATGTAAAAGTCCATTAAATGCATTTCAAAAGTTCTTTAACCTTTCAGACAGAGTAGTTGGTGAGCCTGGCGTGTATGCAGAGCGCGCATGCATGACAGCTGACGGTGGTCAGAGAAGCATGCAGGTAACTTTCATTCTGATTCACAGCCTGTTTTACAGTAGCAAGGTTTTAGGAGTAGCCTTTGTGAGTTGTTTTCAACTCTAGGAAGTTACAGTTTTCACTTTGCTACCTATCCTTGACTTGTTAATGTTCAAAAGTGAATTAGCAGTGAACCGTGAATTAAAGGTTTCAGCATCAGAAACACTGTATTCTACAGTTTCTCCATGTTGTATGCTGCCTCTCCAGTTTTTCCATGTCATTTCTCGGAACATAAAAGAAACCTACGCATCATCATTTCCGGGTTTCTTGTTGCAGTTAGCTTAAGATGGGTGGTGAGATGGGTGAAAGATGTCTGATAAAGTCCACAGTTATGTATGACGTTTGGTGTATGCTCTGTGCCTTTACAACTTTCACTTCAGTTCCTAAAGAAGTCACAAATCTGAAATTCTCTGAATGACATCACAGGAGAAATTAATTTGCCCCATAGAAGAGTGAGTAAAATAACAGAACAGTCCATGTGGAAATTAAGGTGGGTCATAAAAGGGGCACGGGGCCACTTTTGTGGGTATTGAAGATAGAAATTTATAGACTGTACAAAATGCACATTAAAAATATGAGAGGCCATAGGACATTAGCCTAGAGACAGAATTGCTAGTTGTTGAGTCCCAAGTGAATTGTCCCAGTTCTACTAAAGTTTTCTGAGTATCAGTCAGCATCTCACTTGCGGGTTGCATAGAGATGATAAATCATATCCTAAATAAAATAAATGCTTTGGGGGAGGCTGAGACTGGGAACTGGAGCTCACAGAGTTGGGGATCCTTCCACCTAAAATGAGGGCCTTCTCTTTTACTGAGCACTGACAAGGAGCAGGAGAGAAGGTTACACATTGTGGAAAATGCCAGGAATTGTAACCAGTCTTTGATCTACCCTCCTAAGATGGTAAAAAAAAAAAAAAAAAACATGCAGAAAAAATGCAAGTAATAAATGGTGCCTAAATAACAGATTATATAGGAGTAATGTTATAGGAATTGCCTGGGTTTCATGAGTACTTATGCCAAACCAGGTAACACTTCCTGAAAGCACCCAGACTATTAAGTAAGAAAGAATGACTCTGATTTCTCTGGCCTGGGGATAGCAGCTAGGGTATTGATGACTCAATAAAGTTTTGAGTCAGAAGAAAGTAACTCACTCTTGACCTTATTGTCATGTTTGTTCAGAATTATAGAAAAAATTTGTCTGAAGTGGGTACAGAAAGAGGAGAAAGAGGAAACAAGATTGCATGTAAGGTCTTTAGATGTTTATCTTATTTTTTAAAAAAGATTTATTTATTTATTTGAAAGTCAGAGTTATGAAGAGGCAGCGTCAGAGGCAGAGAGAGAGAGGTCTTCCATCTACTGGTTCACTCCCCAAATGGCCGCAATGGCCGGAGCTGTGCTGATCCGAAGCCAGGAGCTTCTTCTGGGTCTCCAATAGGAGTACAGGGGCCTAAGGACTTGGGCCATCTTCTACTGCTTTCCCAGGCCACAGCAGGGAGCTGGATTGGAAGTGGAGCAGCTGGGTCTCGAACTGGTGTCTACATGGGATACTGGCACTGCAGGCTGTGGCCTCACTTGCTACGCCACAGCTCTAGCTCCTTATTTTTTTTTTTTTAAAGATTTATTTTTTATTTGTTTGAAAGAGTTACAGAGAGAGGAGGGAGGGAGGGAGAGAGAGAGAGCTCCCATCTGCTGGTTCAATCCCCAAATGGCAACAAGGCCTGGGACTGTGCCAGGCTGAAGCCAGGATCCAGGAGCTTTTTCCATGTCTCCCATGTGGGTGCAGGGCCCTAAGCACTTGGGCCATCTGCTGCTTTCCTGTGTCTATGTCACAACCTTGATAACATCTTTAGATGTTTTAAACAGAGGCAAAAGACCACCATCTTGCAATTTTATATTTTTAAAAAGTGCCTTTTGCTTTACCTTGGAAAACTGGGATACAGGAGAATCTTACAAGTCTTTAAGTTTTTTTTTTTTTTTTTTAATGATTTATTAATTTATTTGAAAGGCAGAGTTAGAGAGAGAGAGGGAGAGACAGAGAGATTCCATTCGTTGATTCGCTCTCCAAATGGCTGCTACTGTCAGATTTGGGTCTGGGTGAAGCCAGGAATCTGGAGTTTCATTTGGGTCTCCCGTGTAGGTAGCGGTGACCCAAGCCATCTTCTGCTGTGTTCCTAGGTGGATTAGCAGGAGCTGGAACAGAAATAGAAAGCCAGGACTTGAACTGGTGCTCAGATGCCAGTGTCACAGGTGGTGGCTTATCCCACTGTGCCATAACACTGACCCCAAGTTTTTCTTTTTTTAAATATGAACAATATCATGCATACATAAAGAAAAGCCTCCTTATCCCAAGACTACCACATTTGCTGTCAGGATCCTTTTCAGTACAGGAGGCAAGAAACTGAAAGGGCCTTTTTTTAGTGATTAAAACAGACCCCCCACCCCCAGCCTTTGTTTTCTCTCATATTCTCAAGCACTTTATAGCTTGTCAGACAATTTTTATACATTCTAGTGCAATTTAGTAAGAAAAGCAGAGGAAATTTTAATAAGACCAAAATAATTTGAAATTCATTAGGTACATGTTTCTTCTTGCCCAGGAGCAGTGTTAACTTGGAAAAGTCCCAAACCAAAAGTGACCTGGTTGAGCAGGTTCTGCAAGTCGGGTAGCCTGATGTGCATAGCAGCCTCCACCCCTTTCCAGCAGAGAGCTTGCTGTCTTCTCCTCAGCCACCAGGCCTGGGCGCTAAAGTGGAGAGGTAGCACTGCTTCTCAAGAGATGCAGATATCAGTGTCTGAAACCCTGTTTTTTTGTTTCAATTCCTGCTAATGCACAGCTGGCAAGTTTTGATTGCTTCTCCGCTTATTGCGAAGAAACAGGTTTATAGATCCGTATTTCAGATTTTCATAGGCACCATCTGCAGACCTCAGGTGCTCTCCACCACCCAACCAAAATCACAATGTAAATTTGAAACAGAGGTGGAAGAAAACCAAAATTTCCAGGCTCTACTTTTTTTCTTAAAAGAGCTTTAAAAAGGAAAATTTGCATTTTTAATTTAATTTTACATATATATTTTAAAATATTTATTTATTTATTTGAAAGGCAGAGTTACACAGAAAACTGAGGCAGAGAGAGAGGTCTTCCATCTGCTGGTTCACTCCCCAGTTGGCTGCAACGGCTGGAGCTGTGGTGATCAGAAGCCAGGAGCTTCTTCCTGGTCTCTCACATGGGTGCAGGGGCCCAAGCACTTGGGCCATCTTCTACTGCTTTCCCAGGCCATAGCAGAGAGCTGGATGGGAAGTGGAGCAGCCGGGTTTCAAACCAATGCCCATATGGGATGCTGGCACTGCAGGCCAGGGCGTTAACCCACTGAATCACAGTGCTGGCCCCTACATTTTTTATATTGTTAAGGGTTGCCCATTATTAATGATTTCAAGATGACCAAAGCAATCTTTTTTTTTAATAATTTATTTTATTTATTTGAAAGACAGCGTTACAGAGAGAGATAGAAGCAGAGAGAGAGAATGAGAGAGAGAGGGAGGTCTTCTATCTGCTGGTTTACTCTCCAAATGGCTGCAATGGCCAGAGCTGTGCCGATCTGAAGCCAGGAGCCAAGAGCCAGGAGCCAGGAGTTTTTTCCATGTCTCCCATGTGGGTGCAGTGGCCCTAGGACTTGGACCAGCCACTGCTGCTCTCCCAGGTGCATTAGTAAGGAGCTGGATCTGAAGTGGAGCAGCTGGAACTAGAACCCACGCCATTATGGGATGCTAGTGCTGTAGGCTGGGGCTTTAACCTGCTGCACCACAGTGCCAGCTCCCAAAGCAATCTTTAGAACATCTCTGCTCTACTTTCTGACGTTGCTTGTGGTGTGACCATGTTCATTGTACTTTCAAAGCAGAAAAAAAGCCCTGTAAAAACAAAATAACAACAAAAAATCATATTCTGAGCATTCCAGCAACTTTGTGTATATTTAGCTGTACTATATATAACCAGCTGGTTTGTATGAGATGATTAAAAAGGCCAAAGATAAAATTTGTCTTTTCTTCTTTGTCTGTGAAGTTGCTGTTTATTTTTTGACCTGTTTGATGTATGTGTGAAACAGTGTTATCCAGCAATAAACTGGGATTTTATCTTGGAAAAAAAAAGATATATTGAGGAGGGTGGGAGGGACAATTTTACATCACCTCTGTAGCCCCTCTTCAAAGCCCAGGTAGCGAAGTTGGGAGAGAAATAACCCTCTGTTTGGGGAAGGAGAGCTAAGTGAGCACCAGACTTCATCTTAGATGCTAACACTGAGACGACTCCAGCAGAACCCAGTGCAGGGCAGGCCTCCACAGTCCCGTGCTCCAGGCTGGTATCTACAGATGGGCCTGCAAGCCTGCCCTGGCACCAAGCAACACTCTGCATTTCCACATCCACTACACTGTTAGACTAACTGCAGTGCCCTCAGGTTCTAGGCCAGTTCCCAAACCAGGCCAGCCTCAGAGCCATGCTGTCCCCAGTCCCCACCAGGCTATCTTCCGCAGCCTTAGCCATCATGCTGTTGCCTGAGGGCATAGCCTCCAAGGGTCCCCCATTTCTCCATTGACCAGGGCCTGCCCAATTTGAGACCAGAGGTAGGTTGGCCTACACAGCCCTAAGCTTCAGGTATGCTCCCCTCTCCAGTCTGGCCTCTGTAGTCTACACTCTAGCAGACTGAGGGCCCTGGCCTATTGCAGTAGATCCTGGTGCCAGGCTAGACTATTTGGACTAGGCTGCAGGCTGTGGGCCCAGGCACCAAGCCTATCCTAGGGCCTGCCCAGTCTCTGCAGTTTTAACCTCAAGGCTCACACTGGCAGTATAAAAAAAGACTATTACTGGCCAATATTCCTGATGGATGTAAAACACTTCCACATAGTAGTGGTAAACTGAATTCAGCAGCACCATGATCAAGTGGGATTTATCCCAGCGATGCATGGATGGTTCAGCATACACAAGCGTATCTGTGTGTTAACAGAATGAAGAAAAAAAAAAAAAAACCCTGTGATCATCTCAAATGAGGTAGAAAAGTCATATGACAAAATTCAATATCCCCTGGATTCCAAGATGATGGAATAGGGAAGGGTGTACTGCTCTTGGCCTAGGTGGGTAAATAGTAAAAAAAAAAAAAAAAAAGAAGTGTAGGAAGTATATTCTCAGGGAGAGAGTTAGAAAACTACAGTGGAGATTCTACAGAAGGAAGAGGAACACTGTGTGATCCATATGGAAGGTGCAGATGTGCAGCACAAACAGGGACACAGCACATGACTCCAGCAGCTGAGAGCCAGAGAAAGCGCCAGCTCTGGAGAATGAGGTGAGATCAGACTGCAGGAGCCCATGCCACTGGTTGTACAGCTGGAATAGAGTAAGGTGTGAGTTTGGCCTGGAGCCTTGAGAGAGACATGGTACCTGCTGACCCACTGGAAAAAAAGGGGGGCATGTTTCTCTCATACCCCCTCCTCCCAAACAACAGCATGTGGCAACCGGCTGAGAAAGGGTGGGCAGCACGTTAGGCATAAGCGGCAGCTGTGACAGCTCTGTGTGTGCACACCCAGCAACTGGCTGAGATAAGATGCCATCTTGTCAGTAGTACTCTCAGCAATAGCTCAGGTGCACACACCTGGCAACCTGTGGGAGAAGGTAACATTCAGATGGCAGCTGTTGTGCAAACCGTGTGATCCAGAGATTCTAGCAGAGGGAAACATCTGTGTTCTCCTTTGGCTTTGAGTCCGGCTGGGAGGATTGATTGGGCTGTTGGGTGCCCCCAGCCTCTCAACATATCACAGGCTCTGGGGCAGAACACCCACAGGTAAGCTGACTCTGGCTACATCTCTGCCCTCTCTGTGGACAGGACAGTCCTAGTGGGGTGAATGGATCCTCTGCACACCCTGTGACTGTGGGAGTCTTGTATGCTGAAACTGTGGGAAACTCTGTAAGTGCACAAGAAGGCACAGGGTGTAGCTAGGTCTCAGAGCAATCACTGTGAGTGGCTCCAGATGCTCAGATCCTGACTGCCCGGTGGGAGTCATTGCAATGGGATCTGTGCTCACACTGAGGACTGCACAGATCTTTTTGTGAGGTTTCTTATGGCAACACAGATGAGTGATTGCACCCACTGTGGGCTAACACCTGGGCAACGATCACCTTGGAAAAGAGGTGAGGGTATGATTACTCCAACAGAAGTTGTCAAAACCCTCCCTGCTGATAAAAAGAGCTCTACCATGTCCAACTTGGTTGTCACCACTGGTTACTCACAGCACCCTGGATCAGAGCTTCCTAGCCACACCCTGCACACACCTCTGCATATTCACAGAGGTATAGTACAAAGATAAAAGCCATCAGAGGAAAAATTACCACAAGTGCCTAAAGATAAACAGAAATTAAAAAAGGAAGATAAGGAAGACAACATGTCCTCCCCCCCTTCAAAAGGAATACTACAACACTTCAATATTAGAATGTGAAGATGAAGTGATTGATGAAATGTGTGAAATGAAAATCAAAATATTAATCATAGGATTACTAAGCAGCAGTGAGAAGCAAATTCACAAATTAGATCCATATATGAATGACATGAATGTAAAATTCGTTATGTGAAATTGAGAATTTGAGGAGATATCAAACTGAAATATTAGAAATGAAAGAATTCAATATGTCAAATAAAAATACAGGGGAAACCTTAACAACAGATTTGGTGTGGGTAGATAAAAAAAATATCCAAGCTAGAAGCAAATGTTTGGAAAATTTTGAGTGAGACAAAACAAAAGAAGAAATTAGAAACTAAATTAAAAATAGTGTTGAAGATTTATGGGATACTATCAAACAACCCAACATATGGGTCTTAGGAGCTCCTGAAGGTGTGGAAAGAGAATGGATTAGAAGGCCTATTCAGTACATGAGGCACATAGAACTCCTTATAGACAAGACTAGAAAAGAGCTTCACCGTGACACATTGTAGTCAAGCTTTCAATAGTAAAACATAAAGAAAAGATTCTCAAATATGCATAAAAAGAAATGCTAGATTACTTTCAGAGGATCTCCAATTAGACTCACAGCTGATTTCTCATCAGAAATCCTACAGGGCTAGGAGAGAATCAAGAGATATAGTCCAAGTCTTAAGAGAAAAAAAACCTATCAACCCAGAATACTGTACCCTGCAAAGCTCTCATTTATGAATCAAGGTGAAATAAAGACCTTCCATAACAAACAGAAATTGAAATAATTTGTCACTACTCTCCAGCTTTCCAAAGATGCTTAAGAATAT